>NC_138372.1:143090388-143236745 GCF_054177405.1 Leptonychotes weddellii
TATACACACACACACACACACACACACACACACACACACACACATACACACACCAAAAATAAGGTTAACTATTTTGAAGGGATAGAATAGGACTCTAAAAATGAAAATAAAAAAGATTTTATAAATAGGGATTGATAATATGTTGGTTGAAAAAGGGAAAAAGAAAAATTCAAAAAAAAAAAGAAAAAAGAAAATTAAAAAAAATTAACTTTGAAAGACTAAAGAATCATGGGTACCTCTGAAACAAATAATACATTATATGTTAAAAAAAAAAGATAGCAGGAGGGGAAGAATGATGGGGGGAAATCGGTGGGGGAGATGAACCATGAGAGATTATGGACTCTTAAAAACAAACTGAGGGTTCTGGAGGGGAGAGGGATGGGGGGATGGGTTAGCCTGGTAATGGGTATTAAAGAGGGCACATTCTGCATGGAGCACTGGATGTTATATGCAAACAATGAATCATGGAACACTACATCAAAAACTAATGATGTAATGTATGGTGATTAACATAACGTAATAATTAAAAAAAAAATTAAAAAAAAAGCCTTGAATTCTATGTGCAGTATTCCCCTAGTGTTGGCGTTCTGCTGTTCTCATTGATTGGTAAACTTGGTCTTGGCTGGCTGTTCTCGCTGATCTTCTGGGGGAGGGGCCTGTCACCGTGGTTCCCAAATGTCTTTGCCGGAGGTGGAATTGCCCTGCCCTTGCTGGTCCGGGCTAAGTAATCTGCTCGGATTTGCTCTCGGGAGCTTTTGTTCCCTGCAAGCTTTCCGTACAGCTTTGGAGAATGAGAGTGAAAATGACGGCCTCCCAATCTCTGCCCCGGCGGAGCCGAGAACTCGGGGCCCCGCTCCTCAGTGTGCCCCCCGAGAAAAGCAGTCAGTCACTCCCGTCTCCCCAGTCTCCGGCCGCACTCTGTGCTCACCTGGCCTGTGACCGAGCATTTCTACCTCTGGCTCCCGACTTGGTATGGAGTCTCCAAACCCAGCAGATCCCTGCGGTGCGCTCCCATGCTGCTCCTCCTGGGGGAGGAAGGGGAGTCTCCCCGGATCTGCCCCTTGTTGGGTCCCTGCTGGAGGAGCAGTGGCCCGACTGTGCTGCGGATCACAGTTTATGGCAACCCCGAGCTGAGAGCCTGCTCCTCAGCTCCGTCTCTGCAGCTGGCTTCCCTGCTCTGATACCTGGGAGCTCTGCCGCACTCAGGCACCCCCGGTCTTTCTGTGACCCCCAGGGTCCTGAGACCACACTGCCCCAGAGAGGGTTCCACCCCCCGCTTAGCCACTGGAGCAACGTCCCTCAGCGGAGCCGACTTCTAAAATTTCCAATTTTGTGCTCAATGGCTCTATCACTTGCTGGTAGTGGCCTACGGAGGCCCCCTCCCCCACCATCTATCTTCCCGAATATCGCCTTGGATTCACTTTTCTGCCATCCTACCTTCCAGAAAGTGGTCGCTTTTCTGTTCAGAGAGTTGCTGCTATTCTTTTCTTCTATCTCCTGTTGAGTTCGTAGGTGTTCAGAATGGTTTGGTCCCTATCCAGCTGAATTCCTGGGACCAGAGGAAATTTAGGTCTCCTACTCCTCCACCATCTTGCTCCTCCTCTTGTGCAGTTTTTTTTTTTTTTAAATGACAAGCAAAGGTGAAGATATGATTACAAAAAATAGGAGATAACCCATGTGAAGTTTTCAATTTTTGTACTACAATTATCTAAGCTCTTCGATGTTGTTAGTACCCTAAATTTTACTTGGACTGATATGTAATGTGAACACAGGGTTTACAAGAGAAATTTATTATAACCTAAATGTACTAGTTTTTAGCAAAATGTTAGACAATTGCAGAAAAGGCTTAGGGAAATATACAGCAAAAATTACAGGAATCCATAGAAATGATCTCACATGAACTTTTGTGGTAAAGCTCATCTTTACAGCTATATCAATGAAATGTCTTAATATAAGAGTAAAACTTTGTGTTCATAAAGGACTCTAGTTACCAGAATTTTAACTAATACTACAATTATTGGAAGTATAAGTTTCAAACTTAGTTTTTTTCTAAGCCTTATGTACAATTTACAAATTTTATTCTATTTATAGATCTATGGGATGGGAGCAGTCACCCATTTGTTATGTTCATTAACTCATAAATTTAATAGATTAAATTGTATGAATAATACCATCTATAATATAATATTTCAAAAAGTTAATTATCTGATTTTCTCAACACTATAAAGATCAGACTTACATATCTAACAAGCGGAATATTATTAGATATTTCAATATAATTTCAAATAAATTTTGCCTAAATTTATAAATAAATCAGATTATATTTAATATTAAAACTACTATCTACAAATTAATTGCCTTTTATGCCTTTCAAAGTAAAATCACATCTATAATATCAATTTTAAAAATTTAGGTAAAACTACATGTCTAATAAATCAATAGAGGGTCCACATAGCATAGTGGATAATAGTATGAACTCTGGAACTTTACTATCTTAGGCTCAAACCCCAGATTTGCCACTTACTACCTATATAACCTTGAGTGAATTACTTCTCTGCTTCTATTTTCTCATTTATATAATGCATTATTTTAGGGTTGTTATGAGTAGTAAATAGTGTAATATTTCTAAAAATTCTAAAGAGTACCTGTTACATATAATTATATATGGTTTATTAAAATAAATACATAAAATTTCTCTAAAATATCATATTATTTTAATCATTTAAAAACTTAATAATTGATGATTGCAGAACTTATTTCTAAACTTAACCCCAAATTGATAATAAAATAGATTTTATTTACCAATTTCTACCCTTATTTTCACATCTTCTTGTGGTTTCAAACTCACTTGTCTACATAGGAGAGACATGCACTGTCTCATACAAATGTAAGTTACTTATTGGATATTGGTGACTATGATGCAAACATGTATTTGAGTTATTAGCCAAGATTTGAGGAACAGGAACTAGGATCTGTCCTGCCTTTGTACCTTCCAAAAGAATTTTTTTTTTTTTCTAAAATGTGGTATCAATAAGCTGGTCTCGTTCTTATAGCTAGGGCTCTGCTTGCTTTATCAATAGAGAGTGGAATGCATGCCTATAATTACAGCTGAGATTCATTTTATCAATCTGGTGAATTTGGCTCTAACCCAATTTTCAACTTTGATCTCTTTTTTGATCTTGACTCCAAATTTTAATTCCCTGAATGGAAAGGATTGGATTTTTTATCCCCTACACACACTTTAATTTATTCACTATTTGGATTAAATGAATCTCATTATTGCCTGATGTAATGTTTCATGCTTTTTCATTTTTTCTTTTGGTACTGTGTAAAGTTCTATCATTTTCTTGACAGCTTTCTTAATTCTTCTCCCTCTTTATTTATTCTTGACTAAGGCATGAAGGAAACAAATTATACTTTTTAACCTCTGCCCATTGGCAACCTTGCATTATTGGACCTCTCTTAAAGCCTTCTAACTGTCCCGCTTGCTTCCTTCAGCTGGAATACCTTGGGCCATGTGCTTCCCTCTCTTGCAACACTTTATCAAAATCTGAAAGAAGTAGCTAACCTCTTCCATCATCCTGACATCTCCTATCCAGCCCCCTGAAATTCCTATCTTTAGTCATATTATGTGATTCTCAAAACACAACAGATGGTTGCTTAATAATACAGCTTTTCTATTTAGAGTAGCAAGACTTGAAATTTTCCTAGCCCCCAGTGTAAGAAATCCTCACTGTTTCTCATTTGGTCTCCACTCCTTTTCAGAATTTAGCATATGACACTTGTGATGCTCGCTTCCAAGGACCAATTTCATCATTAGTTAGGACTCTTGGTTGCAAGCAACAGAGGATTACTCTGGTTAACATAAGTTTAAAAGAGGAGACTGGGGTTATTGGAGAAGAGCTGTGATAACCAAGACTCAAAGGAAGAGTGGAACACTTTCATTGTGGGGAAGAGTAGAAACAGCTGGACTTTGTAGCTCTCTGTAGTGTTCTGACATTTTGATGACACAGCTTGAAAAAATTTTCATTAATTATCTAAACCCAAATCTACTTGCAAAGTACTCTTTAGAACTCTAACAATCTTTTTCAAAACTCAGTGATTGTCCCTGGTCTGAAAAACTCTTTCATTTTACAGATAAGAAAACTGATCCAGAGGGTTTAAATAATTTGATTATAGTAAATATAATAAAGTTCCTTTGGCACTTAGGACTATTCATAGGGATTTATTTACTTAAGAGTCAATTAACTTCCTAAAGCATTCCTAAGAGTAAATATGATTAAAGTGACATTTTACTAGGGTGCATTGTTAGTTCCTTTGTTGTATCATTGAATATGACACCGTGGTCTTTATATTTAGTCATTCTTTATACTTTTCTCAGCTCTTCTCCTTTATCTACAACAATACCAAGATTATGTATGGATTAGTTGCCTAAAACCAAATCAGTAACACCGAGAACATATTTGAGAATGACTGCCTGGATGTGACAATGTAAAAAATATGATTTTTTTTTCCAAAGGTATTCTAATTCATTTTGTCTAGTGGCTTGTTAAAATGAGATCCCTCTGAAAAGATTAGCTCTTTGTAATTGTATTTATCCCACAAAGATTTACTGACCACATACCTTGTGTAAGGCACATAACAACTTGGGGTGCATTAATAAACAAAACATAAAAGCAAAGATAAAACATCTGTGGCTTTATGGAATTTACATTGTAGCTGGATAATAGATGATAAACACACAATGTAATAAATTATATAGTATAATAGCTGATACTAAGCATAGGAAATGAAGTGGGATAAGGGAATCAGAAATTGGAAAGAAGGGTTCAAGTAGAGTAGTTAGGAAAGTCCTCATTGAAAAGATGACATTTGAACAAAGACTCAGAGGAGGTGAGGGACTCTTTTATGTGGCTATTTAGTGAAAGAACATTAGACTGTATTGGGATTTATTTTGGATTTTTAAATTGAACTTTATTGAGGTATAACTTACATATAATAAAATGCACCCATTGTAATTTTAGAGTTTGATGAGTTTTGATAAATGTGTATTTCATGTTACCACTTTCAAAAACAAAATATAGAACATTTCTGTCACCTCCAAAAGTTTCTTTATGCTCCATTCCAGTCAACCCCCACCTGTCACCACTAGTCCCAGACAATCACTGATCTTTTTTTACCTGTAATTTAGATTTATCTTCCTAGAGTTTTATAAAAATGAAATTAAACAATAATATATGTTGGCCTCCATTTGCTCAGCATACATTTTTTGTGGTTCAGCTTTGTTGCTGTATATCTTAGCAGTTCATTTTTTTTCATCCCCATGTAACGTCCCACTGCATGAATAGTTTGCAGTTTGTATTTCTGTTTACTTGTTGGTGGACATTTGGGTTGTTTCTGTTTTTCCACTATTGCATATAAGGCTGCTATGGATGTTCAAGACAAGACTTTGTGTGGACATAGATTTTCATTTCTCTTAGATATACAAGTGTGTGTTTATTAAAAAAAAAAAAAAGTCAAGTTGTTTCCAAAGTGTTGGCCCCATTTTCTACTCCTGCCATTAATGTATAAGATTTCCAAAAGCTCCATATCCTTGTTAACATTAGGCAATGTCCATCTTTAAAAATTTTAGTCACTTGAATGTGTGTGTAGTGGTATCTCATTGTAGTTTTCATTTGTATTTTCTTGATGACTAATGATGTTAGTCACTTGTGAACATTTCCTGTGATGTGTTTGTTCAAATATTTTTTCTATTTTTAAAATCAATAGTCTGTCTCGATATTACTGAGTTGTAGGAAGTTTTCCTATATTCTGGATATAAATCCTTTGGTATTTGTGTGTACTGTCACTATTTTCTCCCAGGCTGTGGCTTGCCTTTCATTTTTTTTTTTTAATAGATAGTATACTGTAGATGATGAGGGCTCCCAGATTTCAAGGGGACATGAAATAATTTGGATAAAGCAGGAAATGTTTAAGGTAGATATGAAATGAGTGAATTTTGTATGCCAATCATAATTTTGTATAGTCCAAGGCTATTTCTTAAAGTAAATCCCTTTCTTTTGTTTATTATCTAGCACTTGGTTATATTTTTTCACATAATTTTGCCTTGGCTTTCCATATGTGTACATCTTTTCTTAGCCAGATGTTTCTTTCTTTAGCTAGATTATAAGTCATCTTTTTTTTAGTATAAGTTTCTTGTTTTTCTTCTGTGTCTACCATAGCAACTTTGGGCTCACTAGATTTTTAAGAATATATTTATTCATTTGATTAGAAAAGTCTAAGTTTTATAAGTATTTGGTGGATTTGTGATTATTTTGGTGGTTTTCCTCATGTGTATTAGGGTTCTCCGGAGAAACAGAACCAACAGGATGCATATATATAGAGAAAGAGATTTATTATAAGAAATTGGCTCACAAGGTTATGGAAGCTGAGAAGTCCCAAGATCTGCAATTGGCAAACTAGAGACCCAGGAGAGCCAGTGGTATAGCTCCAGTCTGGGTGTGAAGGCCTGAGAACCAGGATAGCTAATAGTATAAGTTTCAGCTGGAAAGCCCACAAACTCAAGGCCCAGAAGAGTTGATGTTTCAGTTTGAGTTAGAAGGCAGGAGAAACCAGATGTCCTTGTTTAACGCATTCAGGTGGGAGGAGTTCCCTCTTACAATAGGAAGTATCAACCTTCAACTGATTGTATGAGGCCCACCCACACTGAGGAGAGCAATTTGCTTTACTGAGTCTACCAATTCAAATGTTAGTCTCACCCCAAAACATCTTCACAGACAGAGAATGTTTGACCAAATATCGAGGCACCCTGTGGCCCAGCCAAATTGACACATAAAACTAACCAGCAACCATGGTAGAGGGAAACTAAAATGGAAAAGAAAATTCTTCTCAATTTACAATAGGGTATGGAAAAACTAGGCAAATTTCAATCATGTGAAGGGAAGATGAGCTATCTAAACATTTATACTTGGTACCTACTTAAATAAGTATATACTGAATTACTAGATATTTGAAATGAATAAATGCCCACTTGTACTATCAACAACTGTTCGCCGATGCTTTTACAACTTTTTATAAAATGTGTTTTAGAACTATATTGTTGAATAAGTTTTCTAGAAAGCTTGAAATATACAGATGCTGGTTCATAACCACCCAAATCTAGGGAAAGTATATTCCTCATGCAGTCACTGGTTTCCTAATATTTCCTAAGTTTCATAGGACATAAAAGAGTACATATTAGAGAAAGAAGGAAGTCAGGTATTTCTAGTTTCCATGAGGTACCATGCTGCTGTCAGACTAAATCATTGGCAAAAACATTGGCTGAGGATACATAAAAATCCCATCTCCTTCTTAAACAACCAGAGCCTAGGCATGACTCCAGTTGTATCAAAACACTCCTTGATTTGGCATTTCAGGGACTCAGAATGATGGGCTAGGGCAAGCTCTGGGGTGGGAAGATTGCCCAAGTAAGACATGCCCCCCTAAACCTACCATACTCATCAGAGACATTGGTTCATGCTAACAGAGGGAAGCAGGATAGCCTAATGGAATGGAAACACGGGGAAGGAACAAAAGCTAGTAAATTTGTAGGTAGCATTTGTAAATAACATTGCCTACATTCTTGTTGATAGAATTGTATGTCTTTTGGAATAGCTTCAGATGGCCAAACAATGAGAACTGGAAGTCCAGGCAGGATATGGTTTCACTCTGTAACATTTCCAGTTCTTTGGCACTGACTTCACTGCTGTGGGGAGGAGTCCACACAGTCCTTCACGTCACAGCTTTCTTTTAGCTTGACAGAGCTTCTATTGTACCAGGCACGTAAAACCCCAGAGGGATTCATTTGGATTTAGGCTTTGGGTGGGAACTGGGTTAAATTGTGTTCCCAGCTCATGTTTTACAAATCATGTTTTTTTTTTTTAAAGATTTTATTTATTTATTTGAGAGAGAGAGAATGAGATAGAGAGAGCATGAGAGGGAGGAGGGTCAGAGGGAGAAGCAGACTTCCTGCTGAGCAGGGAGCCCGATGCGGGACTCGATCCCGGGACTCCAGGATCATGACCTGAGCCGAAGGCAGTCGCTTAACCAACTGAGCCACCCAGGCGCCCACAAATAATGTTTTTAAGCCAAATGAAAAATACCCATCCCTTGAAGGCTGACATACAACTGGGTTTTACTTTACCTGGTGAGATTGGATTTTCAAGCAAGGAGCCTACTGGCCAGTTATGGCTAAACTTAACACTCACTTCAAGTTGTAGGAGAAATCTCAACAGCATAAGAACATTCAGTGAGACCATCAGCACTCTTACCAGAATGCAGTTCCTGTTTGACTTTTTTGAAGGATGGGTACTTGTTTCTTAAGATTTCTCCTTGGAGAGGGTAAAATTGAATGGTTTTCTTCCCTTAATAAAATACTTTTGGGGCACCTGGGTGGCTCAGTTGGTTAAGGATCCTGGGATCAAGGCCCACGTTGGGCTCCCTGTTCAGCAGGGAGTCTGCTTCTCCCTCTCCCTCTGCTGATCCCCCTTTCTCTCTTTCTGTCAAATAAATTAATTAATTAATTAAAAAAATACTTTCAATAAGAGGATTTTTATTCCTTAAGCCAGGGGGATTCCAGTGATATTTACCTACCCCTCATTGGCATCACATGTTTACATTAATTCAATTTACTTACAGCTCTAGCCATTTGCTAAAAGAAAGGAATTTCTTTTGAGATTTTCACATAGAATCTTCCCAGTTAAGCATATAACTTTTTATATCATTCTAAATTTGGATATAAAAATTGATATCCTTATTTTTTATTCATATTTATCACTTCATTATAATTAGTATTTTTGTGGACAAATTTAGGATGAACTCTCTTTTTTGAAGAATTTCAGATCACTGAGTTCCACATCACTAAAGTAGAAATTCATTTTTTGGCCTCATTCAGTATAATATTCAAAACAATGCTGTGTGTTCATTTGATAATATCTTATGTAATGCTTTTAACAAGATAATATCATGTAATAATATCTTATAATGTAACATCCATTATGCTGCCATTCTCCTATTCATACATTTTTACTGTCCAGAAAGTATGGAAACTGTAGTAGACATTTTTTCATTTAAAATGCACATCTAGGACTGACTACTGGTGGTACTTCAGGCATTTTCATAGCGTGTTTTCTTCCTGGGAATTATGAAGTTAGCTTCGGGATCTGGACAAGTTACCAAGAATTCTGAGAATCTGGATTCTAAAAGTAGTTGTTTCCGTTCAGAGGTCAGGTGGCCTGGCCAGTGAAAGGGCAGTGTTGGGGCAAGTGATCATTCATCATGTTGTCTGTCCGAGAACGGCTGCTTCCTTCTATAATCTGCAGGGTGGAGAATACTTCTTCCCAACCGCCTCACCCCATTCTGCCTCCTCAGTAAACATCTGCTGTCGGGGCCTATCGCCCCTGTTGGGGGCAAAAACTTCTTGAAGATAGGTAAGATTGGTTGCTACTCTTCTCTTGGCTGCTGGCAAGACTAGCTATGTTTGGAAATTGACTGTGATTAACTTTTTTTCTGAGAGATGATGGTGCTTCATCAAAGGCTAGTCTTGTTCTCAGGCATTCTTGAGTCGTGTTTATGGTAATCATATTATTCAAACTGGGCCACTTTTGAGAGCAAAAGTGGTGCTCTTAATAATTATCCTGGTGCCTGTGAAAAATAGGACTGTCCCAGGCCAAGGAGGATGAACGTCCACTCTAGCTGTAACAGTATAGAGGTGATTTCACAGGGGCACTTATAGTGAGAAGGACTGACAAGGAGGGAGATGAGCTCTGTCATAAGGTGAACTGGGTGATGGATTAATGCTGTGCACATGCAACAACCTTATTAATCACAGGCCACCAGCAGCAATGCAGGAGGGAGACACAAGATCGCTGCTTGCCACTCACCCCAGCTTGGTTTAAGTAAGCCAGGATTTGTTCAGTTTTGTGTCACAGATCTTTTTTGAAATCTGATGAAAGCTAACAAAATGCTCTCCAGAAGAATACATATACAGGTCAAATTTTGCATGCAGTTCCAGGGAAGCCTCACTTTCCAGGAAGCCACCTATGAAAATATGGACCCTAGGTTTATCAGCCTTATAAGGAAAGTATAAACTGCACAATAGACCTTTATTACTTTTTTCAACGGTGTTATAATTTAGGAGCATATAACTTGTGGAATCTATTGTAATAGACATGATCAAAAACCACTGTGAAACCTTAAGTTCAGTTTTCTGAATATGCATCACTGACTGATTTTGAACCAACTGGGGGACCGTAAAGAAATTCATATGATCAGAATTTAGCATGCTCTGATCCCAAGAAAATTATTTCTCCAGAAGTGTTAATTTTTGACAGTGATGATATCTTGGTGATATTTTATAGTTGATGTGGGATTTTATAAGGAATGTTAGAGCATCTAGGGTCTTTCCATAGTTTGGCTATTGTGGACATTACTGCTATAGAGCCTAGATGTCCATCAACAGATGAATGGATAAAGAAGATATGGTGTGTATATATATATACAATAGAATATTATGCAGCCATCAAAAAAAATGAAATCTTGCCATTTGCAATGATGTGGATGGAACTAGAGGGTATTATGCTAAGCGAAATAAGTCAGAGAAAGACAAGTATCATATGATCTCACTGATATGAGGAATTTGAGAAAACAAGACAGAGGATCATAGGGGAAGGGAGGGAAAAATGAAATAAGACAAAACCAGAGAGGGAGACAAACCATGAGAGACTCTTAATCTCAGGAAACAAACTGAGGGTTTCTGGAGTGGAGGGGGGTGGGAGGGATGGGATGGCTGGGTGATGGACACTGGGGAGGGTATGTGCTATGGTGAGTGCTGTGAATTGTGTAAGACTGATGAATCACAGACCTGTACCCCTGAAACAAATAATACATTATATGTTAATTAAAAAAAAGAATTTAAAAGAAATGTTAGAGCAATAGTAAAAAAAAAAAAAATATTAGTATTGGCTGAGTATTTTGTACCAGCTATGCATCCAAAGACTTTACATGCATATGTCAATTGTCCTACATATAACCCTTGAAGAAGTGTATTTTAAATTATATTTCCATTTTACAGATGAGGAAATCAAAACTTGGAGAGACAAAATAACTTCCTCACACAGTATCTCATTAGCCCAGGCTGTCTGACTCTAAAACTTAGGCTCTCATCTTTTATAAAATGTAGGCCATGATTCATAAGTGTCCTGCTTTCTTCTGCCAATGTTATAGGATTATAATCCTCTATACAAGCAGAAGAAAACATAGCAACATAGGCTAAGGAAAAATGATCTATGGCAGGACACAATTTACCTCACACTTCATGTTGGAAGTGCCTCAGGAGAAAAGTGGCGAGGATTTTTGAGAGTCCAAGGGTAGCTGTGATAAAGAGAAAATGAAATTGAAGATGTGACAGAGATACATATGTAAAAACTGGTCTTCTGGCTGGCCTTCAGGAAACATGGATTCCAGTTAGCTTTCATCTTGATTCCTTATATTTCTTTTTTCACTCTTGATTTCCTCTTTCCTTCCAAAGTGCCATATTCAATGGCTTTCCATCCCATTCAGAACTTATATCCCTTTCCCTGTATATTTAAAGAAATTACAAATTGTTTGGGGCATCTCAAAGCCTCCAACCGTTGCCTTCAGAAAAATGGAATCACCCTCAATACAAGGAATCAACAGGAAAATGGATAAACTATAGCATACACATACAATTGAAATCTATACATTAGAAAAGATAAATGAATTAGAATTAGTTATTAATGTGAATGCCACTTATAAAGAGTTGAGCAAATATAGCAAGAATATATGGAGTGTGATGTAATTTAGTATTGTGTATCATTAGGGATACATACATATGTAGTAAAAAGGTAAAGAAATGCATAACAATGCAAAACACCTAATCCAAATTAGTGGTTATTTTTGGAGCAAGGAATAGAGAGAAGTGTCCATGAAGTGGTATATAGGGGGCTTTAATTCTCATGTCTTCAGCCAAAGGATGTGAGGGAAAGTCCAGGATGGAGGAGTCATCCGAGAACTATCAGTTGTCAATGCTTTTAGCAGCTGGGAGAATGGGTGTTTCTATCCTATAGCTGAGATCTGGGTGGGCACCACAGCATCCACTAAATCATTGCTTCTTAAACTTGCCGGCACATTAGAATCATTTGGGGAGATTTGGAAACTCCCAGAACTCAGTCTGCATTCCAGACCAGTTAAATCATATTTTCTGAAAGTGGAGTCCAGGTGTTAGCACTCTAAAAAACTCATGTAATTCCAATGTATAGCCACAGCCTAATTGAAGAAACACTGCATTTTAGTACATCCCTCCACTTACCCAGGTATTTTTAAATTCTTGCAGGAAGGTCTTATACTATTATCTATACAGCTCTTTTCTTAAATTTATTCTCTCATCTTCTTTTGATTATTTGAAATGTTACTTTTAAATTTTCATTTTCTAGTGTTGCTAGTGGATAGAAATAAGATTAATCTTTTTTAAAATTTACCTTAGGTTCATCAACCTTGATATATTTTTTAAATTCTCACACATTGCCTATGTTCTCTTTTGCAGGTGTCTATGTAAATAATTATGTAGTATGTGGATAATAATTGTTCAGTTTCTTTCTTTTCAACCTTTATCCCTTTAAACCATTTTCTGTCTTACTGTGATTGCTTAGAAACCAAAGGCCATGTGGATTAAAAGTGATGATGGCAGGAGATTATTCATTCTTGGATTTAAAGGGAAGGTTTTTAAAGGTTCATTATTAAGTATGATATTTATTGTAGGTTTTATGTATATCCTCTTCATTGGGTAATGAAGTTCTCATTTATTCTTGATTTTTATAAAAGTTTTATAATTGGTATAGAATTGACTGAGTTCTCTTCCTACCCATGTGATTATCTAAATGTTCTTTAATCTGTTAATGTGATGAATAACATTTTCTATTGTTAAATTTTTCTTGTATTCATGGAACAAATCCAACATGTATTACCCCTTTCTGTTTCAATTCTTTTCATAAGTGAATTTAGTGTAAAGCTTCCTTTTCATATTATGATATTGGCATTAAGGCTATACTATCCTCAAAATAAATGTTACTGGCATGTTTCTTCTTTCTCTGGTAGAGTTTGTGAAATCTGTAACAATCTTTTCCTTTATTATTTAGTAGAATTCATCTGTAATACAGTCTGAGATGCTTTGGACTACCTGGGTAGATTTTTGACTACTAACACAATTTCTTTAATGAGTTAAGGACTATTTATGTTTTCTACTTCTTCTTGAGGCAGTTATACTAAGTATATTTGCAGGAAATTATCCATTTTATTTCAATCATTAAGCTACTGACATAATATTAATAATGATTATTATATCCCATTCTGAATTTAGGGCTCCGTAGTTACCCTTAATATAATTTATTTGTCCCTTTTCTGTTTTTTTCTTGATCTTTTCTAGGGAAAATGTATTAATTGGCTTCTTCTCATGTTAAGGACTATACATATATTTGTATTCAAATACTTGATCCAAAGAAAACATTTAGATTTGACTAGTGCTCCTCTGTAAACAAGTAAGGTCAATTCTAATAGGGGACATAGTAGGCATATTTTGAAAAAGAGGTACATTAAACTCAAGACTTGTTAGAAGTTGTCCATTCTGCTTGTAAATAGGACTGCTTTGTGGTCATATACTGCCTAAGGTTTTTTGTTCTTGTTAACAATTTAAAATTTTAAAAACATGGAAAACGCATAAATTGAAAGTATACAAACAAACTGATTAGTTCATTCATTTATGCAACAAGTATTTATTAGACACATACTGTGTATCAGGCATGATCTTAGGCATACCACATTACTAAGCATGGCAATTCTCCTGGCCTAGAATGCATAGTGCCCTTGTATTTTAAGATGTGCTATTTCTAGAGATCTTACCAAAAAAAGAAAAAAAAAAGTGTTCATAAGGGCCAAAATCAGCAATAGGATGAAAACACTGTATCAAATAGTTGATGGAAACTAAAACATTGGGCTTCCTCTCTGCCTCTCTTCAACCAAAGTCCTTGTGACAGGAGTATATTTAGGTATGTTACTCTCCTGGTGCTATTGTTTATGTCGGATTGATGTCACCCAGTGAGGGGATCATTTGCTTCATACCATTTAAATTGCTGGTGGAATTTGAGTAGCATACATATTTCTTTAACTGAGTTTTTTTTTTATTTCATCACTGTCATTTCTAATATTTTCTGAGACAGATTTGGTTGCATAATTCTGTCCACTCACATAAGGCAAAACATTTTGGTTTTCAGAATACATAGTCCACAGTGGTATTGCCAAGATCTAAGAGTCAATGACCAGTTAGATGAGAACCATTTTACAATTTTCAGTTTTAACCCGTTGTAAATTTCTTTCCTAGGGGACAAAATTTGGCTCTTTTACTGTACTTTGATGGAATATAGATATTAATTATCATTCTCCATTATCAATTTAAATAAATTTTCTGAACGTGCTTTGAAGACCATTCCTATTTCAGTACCCACTTAAATTTGCCTTTAATACTATTTATGGGCTCTCATAAGGGGACTTCAGGCATATTAGAATTGAGTGGTTTCAATCTAATGTTCATCCCAATACAACTGAGTAATTCAAATACTTTCATTAGTAAATGAGATGCCTCATCAGTGATTCATTTGAAAGAGGGGACAATTTAAAATTTATAAAAATTCCCAAGGAAATTTATTCAGGGTGACTATTATAAATATTGTGTTAAACACAATCCTAGCTACTTAAGATACAGCATTGAACAGTATAGTTTTTGCCCTCTTGGGATTATATCATATTGGTAGACTTTTTTTTAAAATTTTATTTTATTATGTTAATCACCATACATTACATCATTAGTTTTTGATGTAGTGTTCCATGATTCATTGTTTGTATATAATACCCAGTGCTCCATTCAATACCTGCCCTCTTTAATACCCATCACCAGGCTAACCCATACCCCAACCCCTCCCCTCTAGAACCCTCAGTTTGTTTCTCAGAATCCATTTATCAGGAAATTTCACTGCAAAGGGGTAAGATTTATGATAGGTTTAATACAGATGCTCAAAGAGCATGGAAGAGATACACAAAACGCAGACATAGAGACTAAGAGAAAGCTTCCTGAAATAAATTACCTCTATGCTGAAACATGACTAACGACACTCAGTAAAGATCTGTCAAGGTTGTAGGCCAGGGTTTGGGAGGTCTAAGCAGCAGCAACAATAAACAAAATGTGGAATGGGATGGGGTTATATGAAGCAGGGCAAGTTAAAGGATTCTGCTTTAGCTCATTCGTTAGCTGGATTATAGTGTGTACTATATACATTGAAGCAGTTTTTGGACATGATCGGTCTCTCTTTGTCTTGTATCATTTTCTTATATATTGTAATGCTTTCAGTACGTGCATAGAATTTGATTACCGCCCTTTACAGCTCTATCCTATTTAGGACCAAATATTACATGCATAAAAATGGCAAAAGGAGGTATTTGGAGAACTGTGATGGCTATTAGTGGTCTGTCTAGTAAAAACAGGCACCAAATTTAGTATAAGAAAACCCCATTTAAGCCTCTTTCAGTTCCAAGTTATAGAAATCCTACAAACTAGCTTCAGTTAAAACAGAATATATTATAAAAGTACTGGTGTACTCCATAAAAACCAAGGACAAAAGTATGAAGAACTTTTGAACAGGGACTCTCTCACCCTCTTTCCTCTTCACTTTTATTTTTGTATTCTTTTTTTTGGCTCAGAATAACATTCCCCATTCTGTTTAAGTCATAGATGCCTAAGCTCTGGAGCTAAACATATTGAAGCCTTGTCATTAGAGAGTAACTTTCTTGGCTTAGGTCCAAAGAATGCTGAGAGAGAACCCTTTGGTTCTAGGACCAGTCACTTATGGTCACTGACAATGTGGGCTGTTATTAATGGCTCCACTTAAATCTTGTTCCCACTATTGGACCAATCAACTGTAGCCAAGAGCATGGATTTATGTAAGTCTTGGAAATTCTCGAGGAACCATGTGCATGAAGTGGAGGGAAGGACATTTTTTTTTATAATTTATTATTTGTGAGAGAGAGTGTGAACACATGCAAGAGAGAGCACATATATGAGTGGGGCGAGGGGCAGAGGGAGAGAATCTCCAGCGGACTCTGCACTGAGCTCAAAGCCCAACATGGTGCTGAATCTTAGGACCCTGAGATCATTACCTGAGCAGACGGAAATCAAGAGTAGGGCACTTAACCCATTGAGCCACCCAGGCACCCCTGGAGGGCAGGACATTTTTCAAGACAAAAATCCTAGTCAACCAAAGTACATCTACTACTTTCATAATTATTAAAAATCACTTAATTTCTCTGAATCTCAAATTTCTCCTCTCTAAAAGGGCATGGATTAAACTATTGCTATGGATTCATATTGAAAGAAATATTTATAAAGTGTTTTTAAATGATAAAGTTCTATGCAATTATAAAATGTTGCTCAGGTTATTACAACGATTTTGCTAAGGTGGGTACTAGAATATAGCTCTTAAGAGCTTCAATTTGTGAAAAGTAGAATAATTTCCCCCTATTTCTTATGGTTATGGACCAATAAAACAAAACTTCTTTATTATGCAACAAGAACTAAGGTAGGAGCTTTACACCTATTGATCTTCACCAGTCATGTAAAGTACTTTTTTTTTTTTTAAAGATTTTATTTATTTCTTTGAAAGGGAGCACACAGGCAGAGGGGGAGGGGAGACGGAGAGGGAGAAGCAGACTCCCCGTTGAGTAGGGAGCCCAACACGGGACTCCATCCCGGGACCCCGTTATTATGACCTAAGCCAAAGACAGATGCTTAACTGACTGAGCCACCCAGGTGCCCCTAAAGTATATATTCTTAACAAGTGCACTGTAAATTGAAGTAGCTTAAGTTTCTATAACAAATAAGTATCAGATTTAAACTGAGATCTGAGTGATTCCAAAGATAAGGAATGGATGGTAGGGATTTTATGGAGTCCTCTAACTCATTGTGTGAATATATTTTAATAATTTATTGTTCATCTTTACAGTTATGGCAGTTGGGTTATTTCTTAATTAGTTATTCTTAAAAAACCTTAAATATTATTTTTTTGTTTCTGTTTGGTGATTGTATTAAAAATCCTATCTTTTATGAAGACATAGAGATTTCATACTGTAGACTTGCTAAGAGCTGCTCTACTGCTTGTTTGAGAAATTAACATTTTAATTGTGAATCAAAAACTAGATGTTTACAAGGAACTGCAAGAAGAGAGGGATAAATAATCATAATTTTCCAGAAACAGTATGATAGTCTTAAGGATGGTTTCTGGAAAATTCTCAACAGCAGGTAAACATTTCTGGATTTAATAATGGAAAGTACAAGTAATGAAAAATTATAAGAACTTTTGTATTCTGACCCCGCTGAAGAGAATACATCTTCTTTTCTTTTAAAATTTGTATCAAAAAAGAGGTACCTGGCCCATCTGAGCACGTGTGATTGATTTGGTGGAATTGTGTTCTAAACATGAATATTAGAGTCTTCTAATCTTTACAAGGCAAAGCTTTTTTTTTTTTTTTTTTAAGATTTTATTTATTTGACAGAGAGAGACACAGCGAGAGAGGGAACACAAGCAGGGGGAGTGAGAGAGGGAGAAGCAGGCTTCCCACGGAGCAGGGAGCCCGATGCAGGGCTTGATCCCAGGACCCTGGGATCATGACCGGAGCGGAAGGCAGACGCTTAACGACTGAGCCACCCAGGTGCCCCAAGGCAAAGCTTTTCAATCAGATAGTAAATACCTAAAAAATATGGTCTTCTACTTTTATGCTCTTAATACAATGAAGTGTTATAAATCCCAAATTCCGTGCAGAGAGATCAATCAGCCAGCTGTATTTTGATAGTTGTCATCACTGGGATATTTTATGACCCTTTCAGCTATTTTTGAAAACACATGGAAGACAGAGTCTTTTCTTCATGTAGGTGTGGCATCCTCTTCAGGGTCTCAGTATGGTTACTGTTCACCTCTTGACTTCCTGGATGTTTCTGCACAATGCTTTCCTCTTTGGGCTTGGCTATAGGTCTCTCCTCTGTTAGGCTTAGGCATATACCTAATGGTTCCCTTTCAAGGAGTATATTTCCTTAAGGTTTAAGCTCCTTGGGCAATTAATCCAAACTTGTGGCTTTACATAGAAGTCTAGGAATCATTAAATTATTTATGTATCTGGGAGAACAACTCTATAACACATTATCACATCATTTACTCAGAAAATATTTAGATTTCTTTGGACATCTTTATTTAGTGAAGTATAATTGGCATACAACATCCTATTAGTTTCAGGTGTTTATCATAGCGATTTGATGTTTTTATACATTACAAAGTGATGCTCCTGATATGTCTAGTTACCACCTGTCACCATGAAGAGTTATTACAGTATTATTGACTACATTCCCTATGCTGTACATTACATCCCCATGAGTTACTTATTTTATAACTGGAATTTTATACCTCTTACTCCCCTTCATCTATTTTGCCCGTCCCCACCCCTCCGCCCCTGGTAACCAACAGTTTATTTCCTGTATCTATAATGGATATAACTTCTTGAGAGTGAGCTATCCCTTTCATGTACCAAAAAGGTCTCAGATGTATGTAATTTTCTTATTTGTAAATACTTGCAAAGAAGGTATCTTGTGAAGTTGAAAAGAGATGTTTAATTATTTCTATTTTGCAGAGGTTAGAACTAAAGTTTTAAGGACTGAAACGGTCTAGTATACGATGTCACGTGGCCAATTGGGAAGTAACACTCAGGTCTCTTGCCTCCTAGTCCAGTGCTTTCGTGATCCCTTTACACATCACTCTTATCTCTACAATATCATTTGGTTCTTAAAATAATAAGGCATGTAGGCAGAAACAGATTTGGTCTTCCACTAGTTGACAGATGAGAATATTGAGCCTTAAAAGATTTTTGCCCAAGGCTACACAATGAGAAACTGTTTGCTTTCAAGTTAATTTCCACTGCAATTTGCTGACTTGCCAATTTTAATAAATCCTAAATGGCCTATTAACAATTCTACAACCTTTTGGTTTTTAGAAAAATTTCCCTTTATTTCATAATTAAAAAGCATATTAAACTAATAAATCAATACTTTATATAGAATTCAGCCTGAATTCTCTAGGGAATCCAACCTGCTGTTCATGAAGTACTAAAAACTGTAGCAAATAGCCTTTTTTTTTTTTTGCAAACAGCCTTTTTAATTGAGACCTATATCTGTTCTGTTGCCAATAAAATAAACATTTCTTAAGTGATACATATGATATAAAACTTTTTAAAAAGTGGAAATTCTTTTCATTCCTCTAAGCCAAAACTAAAAAGCTCTTATGATTCCTTTCCTTAAAAACTAAATTGATATTAATATAATACCACCATTATCTGTATCTTTCAAAACATCTGTTTGCTAAATGTCCATTACTAAGTAGTTCAATATTTATTACCAGGAAGATGATTATATATTCTGATTCCACCAAGAGTAAATAAATAGAAAATGGAATAAAAAATGTTATGTTATTTCTAAAAGTTGCAGGACTTTGAGAAAGTCACTTCTCTATTCACTGAGGTCCTACAATAGTTTTCTATTACTGCTCTTACACATTACCACAAATGTAGTGTTTGGAACACACAGATTCATTATGTTGTATCTCTGTAGGTCATAAGTCTGACCCACGTCTTGTGCTAAAATCATTGTGTCAACAAGGCCATGTTCCTTTATGCAGGCTCTAGGCAAGAATCTTTCCTTGCTCATTCAGCTTGTTGGCAGAATTCGTTTCTTTCTGGTTGCAGGACTAAGATCCATTTTTTGTTTCTTTTGTTTGTTTTTTTGTTTTGTTTTGTTTGCTGGCTGTTAGCTGGTTCTCAGCTTGGAAAGGCCACCTGCATTCTTTGATTTGTAGGCCCTTTTGTCTTCAAAGCCAGAATGGTCATGACTGTCCTTTCTTTCTTGCCTTTTATCTGTCATCACATCTCTCTGACCATAGTTGGAAAGGAACTCCACTATTAAGAGTTACATCATTCGATTAGGCATAATCCAACAAAATCTCCCCATCTCAAAATCCGTACTTTTAATCATGTCTGAAAAGCCCCTTTTGCTATCTATAAAGTAACATTCACAGGTTCTGGGAATTAGAGCATAGACATTTTGCGGGTCTACTACACTGCCTACTACAGGTCCCTTATGAGATTCTGTGACTCTTTGATTCACATTTATAGCTGCAGAATAACTGTTTTTGACTTCAGAGAAGTAAGAAATATTGGAAACATTGTGGCTCCTGTTTTCCTGGAACTCAAGGTCTTTCAGTTTAATTGCATTAAAAATAACATTTTGGAGGGGCGCCTGTGGCTCACTTGGTTAAGCATCTGACTCTTGATTTTGGCCCAGGTCATGCTCTCAGGGTCGTGAGGATTCTTTCTCTCTTTCTCCCTCTGTTCCTCCCCCAACTTGTTCACTCTCTCTCTCTGTCTCTCTCTCTGAAATAAATAAATAAAATCTTAAAAAAAAAAAAACTTTCTGGAAAAACAGACTCTGTTCCAATTTATGCTAAATATACAAAATAAAAGGTTGACTTTTGTTAATTCAGTCACTCAATGCAATGAAAACAATTATAGTCTTGGTTGTTTAGTGTCAAAATGATTGAAGGTCCCACCTTGAAGATGTGAAGCAATGTTATGCAAATGTAATCATAATAAATGTAAATGGCTATTGTTCATTAAAGGACAATATTCAATTTAAAAGAAATGTAATATAATAAAAAATAAATATTTGGTCTTTGCCTCTGGTTCCTGGCAAACAATTCCTAAAACCCTTGAACTTCCAGAGTGATTAAGAATGTCTTTTGTATGCTAATGAGATGTCTGTTGGCTGGGAGCCTCTATATTGAGCCAGGATGGGGGCTAGTAGCCAGAAGACCAATGTACAATTAGAGTTTGAACTTTTAGCCCCACACCCTGACTCTTGTTTCCTTTAACCTATTATGTTTTGTCAAATCTATTGACATTCAATGAGCTTTTAAATTTCAACATATATAATTTCAATTATAATTTTTTATTTCTGTACATTATAACCTTTTTGTTTCTATCTGCTTATTTCTCATAGTTTTACTATAGACTTTATAATCCCATTTTTCTTTTACAAATTTTACACATAGCTATTTTCTATTATGTCAAACAGTTTCAATATCTGCAATTCTTTCTGTTTAGATTTTTGTTTTTATGGGCTGACTCTCCTACATAGTGGCTTGTTTTCCTGTGTGTGGTGATTTTTATTTTGAGGTCATTCTTTTTTTTTTTTTTTTTTTTTTAAGATTTTATTTATTTATTTGAGAGAGAGAATGAGAGAGAGCATGAGAGGGGAGAGGTCAGAGGGAGAAGCAGACTCCCCGCTAAGCAGGGAGCCCGATGTGGGACTCGATCCCGGGACTCCAGGATCACGACCTGAGCCGAAGGCAGTTGCTTAACCAACTGAGCCACCCAGGTGCCCCTATTTTGAGGTCATTCTTGCTTTCAATCTGTAGGAGACTCGTGGACCTATACCTTAGGGAAGCTTTCAACTAAGGACAGTTTGCCTCCACTGTTGGGTGGGTGGTTGAACTATCCCAGACACTGCAGATCCTTTCATCTCAGTTACAGCTCAAAGGAGGAATCTCAGACTCAGCTTTGTCTCCTGGTGCTAGTCCTACATCATTGTTGCTTTGGGATTCTTGCCTCTCAATGGTGTCTGTTGATTTAGTCTATTTCCCTGCCCCCCACCCCCGCCCGGCTGCCCACAACTCTAATTCTCTATGAATTTAGCCTCGACTCCTTTCTTTTGTGGGCCTGGCTCATTTTTATCAAATTCTTTCTTTTACACATTTTTATTAAATTCTTCAGAGATTCCTGCTTTGTCTTGTGCCTGACCCAGTCCCTGTCCCCTGGAAGCTCTGGGGTGAGCTCTACTTTGTTGGTTTGTCTATTTTCTTTTCTTGGAGGGAATGTGACTCTAGGAACTGTCTCCCACCTTTTGTGACACCAGTATCTCCAAGAACGTACAGTGTATGGTTCTAGTTGTGAATAATATGGTTGCTCATACCACTAAGGTACTAGTGCTCCTGGAAATAAAACAAGCAACTGGTTTCTTGGCACAAGGATGTACAAGCAAGAACCCCAGAAGACAGCTCCATGTTTGTGTACTGAGGGGGTGAAGGAGCTATATTTAGGGAGTTAGATTTTAAGAAGCAAATGTGGCAAGGACTATCTCGCTTGTATTTGTGACTAACTACTAAGAAGAAGCCAGAAATTGGACATGATGGCAAAGGTAAAAAATAGTCAAATCTGTGTTTGCTTTGTGGAAAGAAAGGCATGACAGTTCCCACACTGTTAGGAATATTCTAATTTTTAAGTTATGAAATAGCTTTAAATAGGAGCTTGTCATGAGTACACTACAAATAAAAGAACTTATCATGAGCACCCTATGCAGGCACACACACCGCTGGTGTCTTTATTCAGTATTTCATGTCCGCTTCAATCATAAAGCAAGGTTAACATGATTGTAGAGTAGGCTCAAGATTCAAACTCAGTGACATTTCAGTATGTATTTAAATTGGCTTCATACATGTCACACAGAGCAAAGCATAATACAGTCACACAACAAACAAGATACCGAAAGGGGTAAGAAGTGAAGGAACTGAACACAAAGTCAGTTCATGAGCGTGCAGTTGAGGTTAGGCCGCGGTCTAGCCCAGTTCAGCTCTCAGGGCCTACTGCTTATTCAAGCCATGGGGAAGCTCTATCATGTTCAGAGATCAAACAGGCAGAGGCTCTCATGGCAGTTGCCTTTCTGAGGTGGAAGAATCTGGAGAATCTGACAGGTTGCTGCAAAAGTCTTCCCTTTGTAAAGGAGTTTAATCGGTCTTGGGCCTCCTCTGGTTCTGGTGACTATCAGCTCTTGGCTCTTCCAGGCTCTCTTGGTTTTGCTGGTTATCAGTTCTAGGTGACGTCCACCTGTACTGGTTTTCATGATATCCGGTCTTAGGTGCGATGCCTTTGCCCGCTTATGTTCACTGCTTGACATGAGGGACTCCATCTTGCCCTCTACAGAACTATTTTGTTTTCTCTTGAAAGCATACAAATCTGGGTAATACATGAATGATCCAGATGAGGAGAATTCATCTTCTGTCCAATTCTGTATGTAGATGTATAACTGTGGAGGAGTTAATGTCACATTGTCAAACATCTATAGATAACATGTGAAAAGCTCCTGAGAATTATGGAGTTTTATAATTATAAAGGAGAATCTCCATTTAGCCCTTGCAGGAAACTAAGTTCATAAAGGGGACAAGCTTTGTTGAAAGAACCAGTGAATGATACCATCAGTTTAGGACAAGTTTTTGATTTCCAGACCCGTTCTCTTTTCACTGTAACCTGCTGTCAGGCTAGGGATATATGAGCAGAGTCTTCAGGGACAAGCTGGATGGAGGACAAGGGTCTTTAAATTAAAAAAAAATCTAAAACTGTAGTTGGCTTTATTCGGGCCTTTAACAAAAAGTACTAATTTGTGAAGAGTCCTTAGCAATAACAAATCTTTCTTGAATTATCACTGATTAAAATGTCATGTTGTCTATTGATTAAAACAGTGTGTGTGAGGAAAGGAAAACTTGTAGCCTCATTTCTTCCTAATGAAGTAGAATTTGGCATTCATCTGAAAAATTAAAAATGTGTTTTAAGGGGCGCCTGGGTGGCTCAGTTGGTTAAGGCACTGCCTTCGGCTCAGGTCATGATCCTGGAGTCCCTGGATCGAGTCCCACATCGGGCTCCCTGCTCAGCGGGGAGCCTGCTTCTCCCTCTGACCCTCCCCCCTCTCATGCTCTCTCTCTCTATCTCATTCTCTCTCTCAAATAAATAAATAAAATCTTTAAAAAAATAAAAAATAAAAAATAAAAATAAAAATAAAAATGTGTTTTAATTTTCATGGGGCCCATGTCTATCATTTCAGGCTATTGAATAGTGGATAAGGAAAAAATATAGAGAGTGATAAGAATAAAACTTTTGTATCAGGCACTTTGTAATGCTCACACTGTTGCCAAGCATGACTCTAAGTGGTTTATGAATTTTAACACACATATTCCTCACAACAACCCTACGAAGTAGGCCTATCTATATTTTAAAGATGGGGAAACAGAGGCACAAGAAGATTAACCAACTTACTCTGGGTCAAACAAACAAGAATATTGAATTCCCACAGTGAAATAATTTCTGAGTCCTTATATATTTAGGGGCACCTGGGTGGCTCAGTCAGTTAAGCGTCTGCCTTCAGCTCAGGTCATGATCTCTGGGTGTTGGGATTGAGCCCCACATGGGGCTTCCTGCTCAGCAGGCACTCTGCTTCTCCTTCTCCCCCTGCCTCTTCCCCCTGCTCCCTCTCTCTCTCAAATAAATAAATATAAACTATTTTTAAAAACCTGATATATTTAGAAGTGAATAACAGAACGACATGACCTTACAAAACTAAATGAAGATTTTTTTCATATCTGTCCATTCTATGGCTTCTGAAGACATTTGCCCAAGTTTGAGTCCAAGATTTCAGAGACATACTGAAATCCATTCATTATTTCACTGATCTTCTCCACCCCCCATCTTCTGGACTGCTTTTGTTGATGTTCTTCAACAAGGCACTGTTTTACCATGAGAATCATTGACATTCATGTAGTAAGACAAGCAAGGCCAGAAAAACTCTATAGACAGCAAGGCGCTCTGAAGACAAGTGCCAACAGCAATAATATTGTATAGTTTTTATGTGAACACCTAAGACATCTGTAATGAGTTATACTCATTGGATAGTTTTGTGTGATTGCCACCTTAAGTGAGGTGCCTAGCCAGTGAAGTCAGTAATAGAAAGAAGAATGGCTTGAATTGAAATTGAAATGAAAAATAACTATTAATTGGAGATGACAATAGAAAAAAATGTTGATGGCAAGGGATGTAGAGATTGTTGGATTGAATAGAAGAGTATGATCTTGAGTTGAATTAAATAAAAGAATTTGATCTTGCTTATTCAAAATTCTTTTGCAAATAAACCAGAATGTTTTTCCAACATCTAGGCCTAAATAAATTGTAGCACACACACTACAGAGTATCTACAACCATGATCAGTGTTTCAATACTTATTTTTGTATTTAGTTCAGAAATGCCACATGGCACATTATACGTAAGGATGACTTAAACATGACTTAGACAGCTTTGTAAGCTTACTGCGAATAAATTACCTGAACGGATATATCATCTTGGATATTTTCTCAAGTCATAGGATGGAAATAAAGTCTTAATAGAATGCAGAGTAGGAAATCTGTATTTTGCTGTTGTGTTTGTAGGGCTATTGATAAGGACACTGCTAAGGATGCTATCTCACATTTTCTGTGTTGGCCCACAGAGGAGAAGCTGGACAGATTCCCATGACGTAAGAAGTTGTGCTTCTCTTGAGTGATTGCTTATTACAATTATTGAGACATTACGTATCTGGTAAGTGATTGTTTCTCTCTTTGCTTTGGGCACTAGGAATCTCAAAGTGGAATTAACAGAGCATTTTCTAACTATGTAAGCTCCTGCTGCATTCAAGTTTTATGTATTGAATCCCTCTAACAGGCCTGCCTTTATTCTCCTTTGCACCCATTTCTCAATTTGTCCTTGGCCCTGTGGTGGTATCTATAAGCAACTCCAAATCACTTTGAAAGCATTTTAGGGTATAATTACCTGAACAGATGTTTTTCCTTGTCAAAACTTATAAGTATGATAAACAGGGATAAGAAATGAATTATTAAATATGGTCAAAGGACCTACCAGAAAATCACATACCATTATTTTCTGAGTATGATACTTCAACGTCTGAAGAAGATCAGAAATAGAGAAATAATAATGTTCTATAATTCCAGTAATGGAAAGAAAAAAGCAGATACACAACTCAAATACAGAATAAACACTAGATAAGTGTTATTGAAAGGAATTATGGCACCGAAGTCACTTAGAACTTGAAATTTACAACATGGTTATGTATTGGAAACACTTCTACAAAAGCCTTTGAGATGTATGAGCTTTGTAACCTATTTTGGTTCATGTAAACCAATTGTAAATTATCCATCCTACTTGTTTGTCCATTTAGCCAGTGGGAGTATGCAAGGGACAAAATTTGATTTGTTATACATTTGCTCAGCTTATTTAAGGGTCAGATTTTTGGAACTAAATTTCAATAACATAAATAACAGTGCTGGAATTGTGATTTGAGGCCAGGCAGTTTGTTGACTTCATCCTCTAATCACTGTGTTGGATTGTTTGTATCTGTAGGGATAGACAAAGTTAATGTGTGGTAACAAATGACCTACCAAACTTAGGGGCTTTACACCATAAAAAGTTGATTTTTCTCATTCTCATTTATATGTTCACCATGGGCTGTCTGGGGTTTTGCCATCTGTTGTCTTCAATCTTGGACCTAGGCTGATGGAGAAGTTCCTGTCAGGGCACTGCTGGGCTCATAATAAAGGGAACATGGAAACACAGCGATTCATGTGCTGGATCTGAACGCCTCTGAAAAGTGACATGTTTCACCTTCTGTTCACATTTCATTGTCCAAAGCAAGTCTGGTGGCTAAACCTGTTGTCAACAGAAAGGGGAGATAAAAAACAATTCTCCCACAGAGGAGCAGTGAATATTTTGAATAATGATACAGTATATAACACTGTTGCAAAAAGTCTTACCCCCTGGTGTTTTTTGTTATGTTAGATTGAACCTGGTACAGTGTTTAGTTCCTGAACTTTGACTCTCTAGTATGTAGACTGTCACCATCAGGTTCTGATCCTGGCACAAATAAATGGCACTTCCCTCTGCCTATCATGTCAGGGATGCCAATTCTTTGAAACAATAAAGCCTGAAACAAAAGCCTCCCAGCATGGCCTACTTTCATACATTCTTTTCTAAACTGCTTTATAAAGGATAAGTAGAAAGGATGTGTGTGACTTTGGAAAAGGTGTGAGGTCGGATATATGTTCACTTCATGCAGTTGTTTTGAGGATTAAATGAGATGTTTGGGGGGGTCATCAGCAGGGTGTTTGGCATGTGATAAGTGCTCAATACATTTTTTTTTTTAAGATTTTATTTATTTATTTGACAGAGAGAGACACAGCAAGAGAGGGAACACAAGCAGGGGCAGAGGGAGAGGGAGAAGCAGGCTTCCCATGGAGTAGGGAGCCCGATGTGGGGCTCAATCCCAGGATCCCGGGATCATGACCTGAGCCGAAGGCAGACGCTTAACGACTGAGCCACCCAGTAGTAGTATTCTAGCACAAGGTCTTCTGCTGACTTCATGGCTCACCTAATACTTGAATAGTTATCTAAGGAAATGACTTACTTTTTAAAAAACTTGAAAAAACTCCCTATTCAAGAAATTGTGTTTTATTAATACAGTGGTGTGTATGCACACACATGCATGGACATGCACATAACTAGAAAAGATAGATGTGAGAAACTGTATTTCATCTACTAAAAAAGGCAAGTAGGTGTGCCAAATGATTTGGACGCTTTATAAAAAATAAATCTGCACCCTCCGGGCTGTTCCGCTCCTCCAGAGTTTCACAGCTGACTTGTTGGTGTCTACAGACCACTGCGCCCACTCCTTCACTAGTGCCCTCATTCCAACACTGGCCTCTCATTGACTGCCAGTCCTCTCACTCAACATTATTCTGTAGGTTTGGCAGACCTTTTTGGTCAACATCAAGAAGCTTACCTAAATCTTAATGATTTCAAATGAAATCAAACTCTCTTGAATTTAAATTTTCATTAAAGGACACATGGTTTTAAAATTGAAGGGCCAAAATATTCCATAAAATATGTTTTGAATTTAATGAACCCAAGACTGTTAGCAATAATTTGAATCCCGATGAAATCAGCATGTGTGGCAAAGATTTGTCTACTCTGGTAACCAGCAGTGCATTTGTGCCCCAATTTTGACTTGACATTTTATAGAACTGTAGCAAAGGGGAATGCGGTTGCTTACTTCAGCTCAACTCTTTAAGGCATTTTCTGAATAAAATGGAGAAAACATTTCAGAAAAGCAAACAAATGACCCCATTCACTAACATACATACAATTGAGTTTTCTTTTCTCTAAAGCAATTATATATTATCATGTTAGTACTGTGCTTTGCATTTTCTTTGTCTCTTCCTCTCAAGAAATATTTTTCTTACAGTGGAAATTCAATGATTTCTTTCCTTATAATTGACATTTTTTGTTTGCATGAGGATGAGCATGAAACAGAGCAAATATAAGTGGATGAGGCTGAGGAAGAAATATTTGGTGGGGAGCGGGGAGAAGAGTTGTAGGAGAACTCTTTCCTTGGATGTAGGGGGCACAACACAGATGCATGTATTGGGGTAGCTTTATATCACTGGAAACAAGCCTTATCACTGAAGCACTGGGTGAATTAATGTTTTAGAAAACAGGGTAATTTCTTTCCATTGATTTATAACTATAAAGATACTTGTTTTTTATTTCTGACTGATTTAACTATGTGACCTCACTTCCAATTTTGAAATTATAATCTAGATGTAGATAAGAATTCAAGGTAAAAGGATACTATATACTTTAGAGAATTTTGAGATGAGTGCTTTTATAAAGTAAAATATATTATTTTAATGGTAGTAATAACCCTCTGTTGATCTCTTTTCTATGTTGGTTTTTTTAGTATTTTGTCACATGCTTTGTTTCTTGAAAGTGAACATACAACGAATAATCTCTTTGCATTGTGAATGATTACCCTGTAATTTCTCCTTTGGAAGTAAGAACCAATTATGTGTTAGGTTTCAGGGGATGCAGGATGGGCCAACACAGCTCCTGGATTGGGAATGAGAAGATTCTGAGGAATTTTGCCAAAATGACATGGCCCCTGATGGTGTTGCATAAGGTTCCACAAAGCCCCACCTGTCTTATGGAAGGGAGGGCTTTCACCTTCTCATGCCCTGGTTCCCATAGTAATTTGGTATATTATTTGTCTTTGGCATTAATAGTGGCATGGTGGCAAATCATGTTAAATTAGAGCCTGGGCCTTGGCCTCAAATGCTTTTGCTTCCTGATTTATGAAAGACAGAATGATTGAGAGAAAAGAATTTGTAAGTAGCAATTAGAGGAGCGAGGTAAAGAATTGCACTGAGATTTATTTTTTCAGTGAAGTGCAGTTAATGGAGCATATAAATGGAAAGGACTTTCCATTCTTTGGCTGGCTGGTACATTCCCTGATTTAATCAAATAAGACTGAAGTGTGCCTTTTACTTTCTACACAGTCTGACAGAGGTAATTTAGAAAGGAGCTTTTTTTTATTTTATTTTTTTTTAAAGATTTTATTTATTTATATGACAGAGAGAGACAGAGAGAGGGAACACAAGCAGGGGGAGTGGGAGAGGGAGAAACAGGCTTCCCGTGGAGCAGGGAGCCCGATGTGGGGCTCGATCCCAGGATCCTGGGATCATGACCGGAGCCGAAGGCAGACGCTTAATGACTGAGCCACCCAGGCGCCCCTAGAAAGGAGCTTTTAGATGAGTGTCGTCGGCAGCTGTCCGACTTATGTCTTTATGAAGGAAATACAATTGCAAATGTCTTCTCAAGCTGATTGATAGGCAATAAGAAAGTGAAACAAGAGCTCAATCTCTAAGAAACGAGAAAAAGTTGTGTTTGTTAAATGGGGCAGAAAGATATCTGCCATCCTCCTGAGATTTTTGTCTCTAATTTAGTGCCTATGCAAATCTGTACTGTAGCACGTGAAACCAGAGCCACATTACTAATGTAACATGCCTCATTTCGGTCCCAGCGTTTTCATTGAACTGCATATCCCTTATTGCTCCAGAGCCAGCCTAACAAATTTGGCTGATTAGAATGATCTGCATTTGTAAATTATTGTTGTTGGATCCAGAGAGAAAAGAGAATTTGCTGAGTTTGGGGCTCTAGTACATAACTGTAATTAATAGAAGGATTTAGATGCAGATCCTTATTTTCATCCTCAGATTATTCCCTTTTGTTCATATAAAATCTGTCCACTGAAAATTGAAGACAATGCTCTAAGATCACAATACTGCATTATTACGGCAGCATATTCCTCCTCCTTCCCTTCTTCCGTTCTTTGGAACATACTGCATCTTTGCATACCTAACAAGGACATGGCCATTTGCTATGGAGGTGGACATAAAACTAATTATGATGTAGTGTGTCTGGACAACAGTAGATAATCTCAATACTAGAGGATTAAGTCTGTGTAAGGTGTTGGGAAAGAGAGTCAGTAACTCTGCCAGACTAACATCTGTCTGGGGTGAATCAGGGAACACTTCATGCAGGAGCCCAAGGAGAAAAGAAAATTCCAGCCAGGAGAGCATCGATACGAAGATACAAAAGAGTAAAGTATGTTCGATTACTTAGCTCTGGTCAAAACTTCAAGGAAAGCTTAAGAACAAAAGGTAAGGACGTTAATCTTTCCATACTACTGAGCTGGCTTACCACGTTGACTTGATAGTTGTAAGAGCAGATAGAGCTTTGGGACGAAAGAGGTAGTCAGGAGCAAAGGTTAAACAAATTTCTCCTTGATGAAGGGCACCTGGGTAGCTCAGTTGGTTAAGCGTCTGCCTTTGACTCAGGTCATGATCCCAGGGTCCTGGGATTGAGTCCCCAAGTTGGCGTTGGGCTCCCTGCTCAGTGGGTAACCTGCTTCTCCCTCTGCCTCTCCCCGTGCTTGTGCTCGCTCTTTCACTCTCTCTCTCTCTCTCAAATAAATAAATAAATAAATCTTTAAAAAAAATTTCTCCTCCATGAAACTCTCAGGTGCCTAAATGACTATAATATGCAGCTACGCAAGGGGCACCTTAATAAAGGAGATCCAAATATTTGGTGCAGATAGCAAATGCCTCCTCAATTTTGGAGAGAATATTAAGCAAAAGAGATGATGACCAAAGGTTTTTGTGAGGATTCTATCTTGGATTGCTGGTCATGTCTATGCAGATATTGGATGAGTTATATTTGAAGTACTGACAAGCCAAGATAGCTGGAAATACAAAGTTAGATTCCAAGAAAGAAGCTGAGATTGCAATACAGATTTGAGAGTGCCCATCATACTGTTGGTAGTTAAAATCATGAAATAGCAGATTAAAATACCCAGAATTGCTGTACGTTGAAATTGTAGGCAGCCACAAAATTTAATTCATGGTCTAGGAGGAAACTGATTAGCATTTGTGCATGATCAACCCAGCAATAATTCCCCTACCTCCTCCTTCCAAACAGTACCCAGATTTTTGGGGGGCATCCACACATCTTTCCATTATGTCACTGACGTGTTTCCTAAGAAGCTGACTTAAACCCAGCTCTAGGGATGAGTCCTGGTTTATATAGCCATTCAGAGTAATCCTATACCATTGCCATAATGATGGGGTCAAAGAACCCAAATCTGAGACAATCAGAACACAGCATTTCCAGGGTGAGAGGGATTCATTGAGGAAGGGGTAAAGACCCAATTAAATTTAATTGGACATGATAGGAAATTTGCTAGAGATTTTTTTGGGGGGAAAAACTCCTGAGAGACCATCTTATTCTGAGAGGTGTGGCCTGTTAATGTGAAACATGAAACTGTTACAGCACAGGATGAAACTTACACCAGAGAAGCAGAATAGTAGGAAAGAAACCAGGTTCTTGATGAACTGCCTAATCAAATTGGCTCTGAAACCTATCTTAACTGAAAATTTCAGTTATATTTGTTTACAGATTGTTACTGTTTAAAGCCAGTTTGGTTGAGTTTTCCTTTATTTGCAGTGGAAGTCATCTTCACTGATACAGTTGCATTATCACAATCAAGAAGACGTTGAACAAAGTGACAAATGCCCCAGATTGCTGAAGTAGGCGTGGGTTTAGCAATTACAGTTTGTTCCCTATCTTTGCTAGAGCAATTCTGGCCTAGTGGACGGGTGGAAGTAGATTTCAGTGGGTAGAAGATGGGAGATGAAAAAATAGCAAGTTCAATAAGGGCAAGCATTTTGGTCTTTAAAAAAGATATTATTGTACCCCCAGCACTTAGAAGAGTTCCTGACACACAATGTGCACTCAACACATTCTGGAGAGTGAGCAAATGTGCAAACATTCGTTGCATATTTCTCATTTACAAAGCATGAGGAGAAGAGAATAGAGCATGGTAACATGCTTAAAGAGGGTGGGTTAAGTAACAATAATTTAAAATTGGAAAATTTTTAGCTTGGCAACTTTTTAACTGAGGAATCAGAAGAAATTCAGGAAAATGTAAAAGATGATAGAAAAGGCTGGAAAATGTGAAGGATAGGCCTAGAAAATTTTTGAGAAGGTAGAGGATGGAAAGAGAAAATCTTGCAAGATTTCAGGCTGAAGAGAAAAATAGACTACTTACAAAGGAAGAAAAATGATACTGGAACTCTGGGAGCCAGAAGATGTTGAACTCACTGCCGTAGACCACCGGGGGGGAATCGGGTGCAAGCCGAGAATGTTGATGTAACTCATCTGCTAAGGGAAGAGAAAGATTTGTGGATTTGCAAAGATTCAGGGAGAATGTCAAGCACACACCCCAAATGGAAAAGGTACTTGAAAATCTTACAGCAGAAGAAACCTCAGTTTAAATGGAGATAAAAAGAAGAAAGAATGGCAAGCAATAAACTTTAAAATGTACATAAGTAGGTATAAAAATACACAAATGTATATTAAATGCATGTAAATGGATAGTGATAATGGAACAAGGAATGCATCATTTAAGTGCTAAATTCACAGTGTTAGAACAGAGGGGATGTAGAAGAAGGGAAGGGTGTAGTTACTAAATGTTTGCCCTAGAAACGTAGAATTTAGGTGTGGGTAAAGTGGGCTGGAGTAAAGAGCTCATTCTACAGTACTCATCATCGAGAGCGAGAGTGGATAAAGTCAAGTCTTTTAGTGTGGACTTGCTGGGGAGGGTGGGGGGAAGAACACATAGTGGAGACATAGCTTATCTAAGTTGGGAGAAAGAGTTATTTTGGTTTCATATAAAAAGAGATAAATAAGTGTTTGCTTATGAGCGTTGGAATGGTAGAATGGGAAAATACAGAATTTCAAGTTAAATGCAGAGGAAAGAGGGAATAACTGGCAAAACAGCCAAAGCAAGAGAAAAGAATGAGGAAACCATAAGAAAATGAAAATAAGTAAACCAAGTAAGAGGCAAAGAATAAAATAAAGTATATAAATTGTTGCATATGACTTAGTCAAATACTCTTATTGAAAGATAGAAACTGAGAGGTTGGGTTTTAAAATAAAAGAAAGCAGATAACATTCTTAAAAGTGATAAAATTTGAAAACGGGAGGATGGACAAGAGAGACCAAAGGCAAACAAAAAGAGGAGAGTGGCAATATTATTAGATGAGATAGAATGTAAGATTAAAGTTTCAAATCGTGTGTAATCAAAGAAGGCATTAGATCTGCCAGCTTTCTTGGTGAGATTTCCATGTGTAAGTGTGAAATGGTACCTGTAGAGACTATTAATATGAAAATCATTTGTATATAAAAATAATCCCCCAAATCAAGTTACGTGTGTGTATGTGTGTAATTCTATGATCATGGGGAAAGGCGTGGAAGGACACACACTAGTGTTTAATAATGGCTACCTAGAAAGGGTTGAGCAAGTTGTACAGGATCAAGTCAAGGTGACAGTTTATTGGACACTATAATCTTACATTCGTCCTCATCTAATAATAATGCCACTCTCTTTTTGTTTGCCTTTGGTCTCTCCTGTCCATCTTTCTGTTTTCAAACTTTATCACTCTAAGTGTAGTTTCATGAAACTGAATGTGTCTGCTTTCTTTTATTTTAAACCCAATCTCAAGTTGGAGGATGACAAAGAAGGATTTGATAACATCTGACTTTGAGCAAAAGCATTGGTAAAAACACCACCACCAAATCCCTTCTAAGAACTGAGCAGTACAGGGTTTGGATGGAGAACGGGACTTTGGAGGATAGGACCAACAAGCACAGAGGGGTTCTAGAGAAAAGGTTCTAGAACTGACCTGTAACTACTTGCTTAGGCATACTCCTTAGGAAGAGAATCAATTCTCTTTTTATTTGCTTGTACATAAGTATACAAAGAAACCTACATAATTTGCATTAAAAAATAAAAGCATAAAAATAGATGCTTAAGTCTAATAAAATGTGTTTGCATTGTCTGTTGGGGCTAAACGCCCTAGGCAAATACACCATTAATGTTTTCCTACAGTATTGTCCTAGATGCATACATATTAAGGAGTGTTACTAAGTCAATTTTCCAGAGTCTTGGTATCACAGGGCTAATGTCTGCCACAAAGTTTAGGCATAAAGAGAACAGAGTATATCCTGAATACTGTGGATCTGTGCTTTATCCTTTAGCTGACATTTCTTACAGACAGATTAGTTTCAAAGAGACAGACGTACACATCAATATTTTATTGTTATTCCCCTGACCCCAGGTAATTGCTTTACATATCCTACAAAGGTCTGGAGTCACCTTTATTTGGGTGATTTTAAATAAAAGACCATTTAGTGTAAAAAAATCTTAATAATTCGGAATTTTTCTGTATGTTTCAAAGTTTAAGAAGTCTAACCATAATTTATATAAGTATAAAAAACAGGCAAGTTCTCCAGAGCATAAAGAATTATCTTGCATGAAAAAGCAAAGTAACTTTGTGATATGTTCAGATAAATTTGTCAGAGGTGAAACTAATTTTTCTTTCTATAGCTATAGGACACTAGCCGGAATGCTCTCTGCTTAAAAGAAAACACACATGATGAATTCATGTACACAAAAAGGATGAATTCATTTACAGAGGGCTGGATTGATTATAAGGTTGATGTTGGTGAGCGCATTTATAACTTCAGTGTGTAAATTTAACTTCAGATAACATTTTTTTAATTTAAGTGAGTATGGTTTCCTACAGCAAATGTCTTACCATGTTTGTGGTCATCAAAAGCTTTACTGTGAAGAGTTACATTCCTTTGTGATTAAACCAAAAGGTTAGTTAAGCAGTTGAATATTAAAGAGAGGCACTTTAATCATGCTAATAAGAAACAGAGCTTGCATAGATTTAAGCCCAAGTAAGGCAATTGCTCCTTCATGCTATTCTCTGCATCACAGGCTACCCTTGCTCTGTCTCCCAGACAGGTTCTACTAGGGAAAGGCCGAGGCAGGGTATTGGACTTTGGGAGGAGAATGGGTTGGGGTATTTATTTCCCTTGCTCCCTCCCTGTCCTCTTGCTATAGGTTGGCTGCATGTGTCTCTGGATGTCAAGGCTGTCCTTTATGCACAGTTCTCTCTGGGTTCCAGTACCTGCCCTCTCTCCCTGCCTCTTCTGGCCTGGGTGTCCTCCTGGCCTCCACTATTTCCCCAGGTTACTGTACTCCACTCAGAGCAGTGTAGAGGACCCATTACCGAACACTCCTCAATACCTAGTATGATTGTGCCACATGTTTGCTCTGAGGCCCTATCCCAGTATCGTGTACTCTGCCCCTCTCTTCTGCCTCTTATTCAGAAGTGCAGTTTCAACACAGGATGTTTTTACTTATGGCAACAAGATCTCAAAATAATTTTAATCAAATACAAGCTTACCTTATATTGGCACAATTAAGACCAGCCAAAAAAAATTGTTTACTAATCCTGATTTTCATACTTACATCCTGTTTAGTAAGTTGCTAATCAGGGGCCATCCAGTTACGATGTGGCTATTATGATCTTTGCATTTCATTACTGTATATGTTTGCAGGTTTATGTGTATATCTCTTTAGACTGTGGAATTAACATGTTGATATTTTCTGGCAGTGCTCTGTCTTTAAGAGAATCCTGAGCAGGTCTCAGTGACCATGATGTCTCCTTTTGTGTTCATTGTTGAGACTGACTGGCTCAGCATGGCCCCTCAGGGTGCGTAAGAGGATGTGTGTACATCTAAATCTCTGTAGAAGAGGTGTCTGTTCATCATTCATTCATCCAGTTAAGAATTCATGTGGAAATTGGAATCCCTAGATAGTAAACTAGAGACTTTCTCCTGCTCCAGACCCTTTAACCTAGCTGAAGACAGTGAGGTGTTTCTCAAACTGAGAAAATTCTAAAGAGCTTGATGGAAGGTGACCAACTACTAAAGGTGAGCACCCTGACAGCCCAACATGCAAATTGCTGAAGAGGTTTGGTGAGTCTTGATCCTCAAGCTTGGCTTGCATTTAGGAAAAATGGCCCATTCAATACACTGACTGAACCATGATTGGGATGCAGCCTCTTGCTGACACAAAACAGATGTTGGAGGGTTTCTGGCTAGGACTTTTGGCCACCTGATTAATGCTGTACTGCTCAGAGTCAGCACCTTTTTCCAGGGGGCCCTGACCAGAGATCCAAGAGGTAAGGAAGGGGTCAGAGGTATCCCAGCTCCAGGCCTGGCTCCATTCAGATGATGGTAAAGATGATGATACAATGAACAGGAGAAATTTGGAGCCCTAAGGCAAATTTCCTCTGGATAAAAGGAAGAGATGAGGGCCTCTTTGGAAGACAGTTTGGTGGTTTCTTATAAAACTGAACAGACTCTTACATATGATCCAACAGTGTACTCCTTAGTATTTACCCAAATGAGTTGAAAATGGATGTCCACACAAAAACCTGCCCACAGATGTTCCCAGCAGCTTCATTCATAATTTCCAAAACTTAGAAGTAACCGAGAGTCCCTTAGTTATTGAATGGATAAATAAACTGTGGTATATCTGGACAATGGAATATTACTCAGCACTAAAGAAATGAGCTGTCAAGGTTAAATGCCTATTGCTGAGAGAAGCCTATTTGGAAACTTCCATATAGCATGATTCTAACTATATACCATTCTTAAAAAGGCAAAACGATGCATATAGTAACAAGATTAGTGGTTGCCAGGGTTCAGGGTGGGGGACGAGGAGGGATGAATAGATGGAACACAAGAGGTTCTTTGGGCAGTGAAACTATTCTGTGAAGTTATAGTGGTAGATACATGTCATTATACTTCTGTCAAAACCCATAGACTGTACAACACCCAGACTGAACCATGGTGAATCCACGGTCTCTAAGTGATAATGATGTGTCAATGTAAGCTTATTAATTGTGACACATCCACCACTCTGGGCACAATGTTGATAGTGAGGAGGCTGTGCATGTGGGGGGCATGTATATAGCAAATCTCTGTACTTTCTGTTCAATTTTTCTGTGAACCTAAAAATACCTTTAAAAATCTGTTTAAGAAAAGAAATGAGGCCCAGATGTAAACGTGACTTGAGGAAGTAAAGCAGGGTGGCTCATGGAGTCTCTGGCTCCCTGGTCACAAGTAAAGAGTATTTATACAGCCTCTATTTGAGCCCTAGGATCCTTCCACACTGCTGGTCACGCTAAGAGAGCAGAGTGTCAGAACTGTAAAGGAGGAAAGGTCATTCAGTAGTCATGGGGCATAACCCTGTCTGCAACTTACTCTCCTGAAGTATTCTATGCCCATGGGAATCTACCTTTACCAGTAGTGGGAAGTTTAATAAATACCCTTAATCTATTCAGGTTTCTTTGCTGTTGGTGACATAGACCTTTTTGATTTTGAAAAACACTTCCTAAGTTACTGCTTGTGTTGTAGAAGCTCAGAGGTGTCCTATCTCTAAAGACAGATGATCCACCCTGCACAAAGTTTTCTAAGAGTAAAAGAAGAGGAGATGGGATGACTGTTCACACCAAAGGCCAAGTGCAATATTTTGTGCTATGATTGCATGTTGTTGGAACCCTGAAGTTTTGAGGCAGTGTTTTCTGAAGCCCTTCATCTTCCAGTAGCTGCCAGTTGGCCAAGAGAGAAACAGCAGGGGGCACATTTCTGTATGTTACTATCCATAACTGTTTTGGATATTTCCCCCAGAGAAATTGATGATCCTTTGGCAGACAGTAGATAATTAATCCATTATCCCTTCCTTGCAGAGGAGAAAGTATTCTGATTTCACAGATGGGGGAAATGTGATCACCAGTGGAGGAGAGACTGGCCAATGTCTGGGTCTGGGGAGAAAGTGTCAGAGACCTTGTTTCACGATCAAATTGAACAGCTTGGACTACTGGATACCCATGATACTGTGGGGTGCTGCTGAAGTTGCCAAGAAAGATTGGTTTGCTCGTGTTGACCTAGTCATTTCAGAAGTCAGTGGATATCCGGGGCCGCTTAAATTTGGGGCAGAAGTGTCCTGACATTTCTCATGCTGTGTGTTCTTTAGTCATTCTCTTGGAAATTCAGCACATGCATTTATCCCATTAGAGCTAGGAGAAAAATACTGATTATCTTCCAACACATATGATATATGTCAGTGGGTTAGAGCTGTGGTGGTAACGCATTCTTCTCTGCTTAGGCTGTACGTGTATTTAAGCATTCTTGAAATCTGAAAGTGGCAGCACTAAAAGCAGCTGAGCCCCTTTTCCTAGCTACTCAGATACGGATTTCTAATTTAAACAACTATCCCAATCCAAGCTGTGGAACTCTGAAGAAGGAGATTATGACAGATTCTATTTCCAGTTTCATTTCTTTGTGGTAGTTTGCCTTGATTTTACAACTTTTTTTTAAAGATTTTATTTATTTATTTGACACACAGAGAGAGAGAACTGGCTAGAAGAAGCGGCAGGCAGAGGGAGAGGGAGAAGCAGACTCCCCACTGAGCAGGGAGCCCGACGCGGGGCTCGATCCCAGGACCCTGGGATCATGACCTGAGCCGAAGGCAGCCGCTTAACCGACTGAGCCACCCAGGCGCCCCATGATTTTACAAATTTAAGTTGATGCTAAAAAAGGAAAGACTTGGAGCGCCTGGGTAGCTCAGTCAGCTTAGTGTCCGACTCTTGATTTCAGTTCAAGTTATAATCTCAGGTTGGCGAGATTGAGCCCTGCTTTGGGCTCCATGCTCACCAGGGAGTCTGCTCGAGATTCTCTCTCTCCCTCTGCCCCTACCCCCATTGCTCCTCTCTCTCTAAATAAATAAATAAAATATTTAAAAATAAATAAAAATAAAGGAAAGACACATCTTTATAACACATACACACACAGGCATAATAATATCGACAAACCTGGCTAGCTTGAGCTTCAGAATCTTCTGTTCCAGTGTTGTATGTGACTGCTATTAGGATAGTATGAGAAATGTGGAGAAATGTCAGCATCCTACTGGGAGGGGAGCACTGGAGTAATTTTTCATGTAGGGTCTGTTTCCTTACTGCAGAATGACATCAGGAAAGAGTTGGATTGGTTCTCATCTTAATGGCATTTGTCTCCTGTGTTAGGTCTAGGACAGCTATATTTGGAGAAATGGCTGAGCTGAGCTCTCTACTGAATTGTTTGACTCTAATGATGCTACAATGGTCTGAACTTTTGTCTTCTCCCCCACTCCCTGCCAAATTCATATTTTGAAATCTAATCCCCAATATGATAGCATTTAGAGGTTGAGCCTTTGGGAGGTGATTAGGTCAGGAGGGTGGAGACTTCTGATGGGATTAGTGCTCTCATAAGAGACCTCAGGGAGCTTCCCCATCCTTCCCTCTTCGGAGGACACAGTGAGAAGACAGCTATTTATGAACCAGAATGTGTGTCCTCACCAGACACAGAATCTGCCCACACCTTGACCTTAGATTTCCTAGCCTCTACAACTGTGGGAAATAGATCAGTGTTTGTTTATAAGCCCCCCAGTCTATGGTATTCTTTCAGAGCAGACAAGTCCTAAAGAGTAAGTTGTATTTATGGCAACAGTAGCAAGAGGCAGGGGCATTGAAAAGCCATATAGGGTAGGGATTGTGAATGGGTTTGGGGTTTGGGGGCCCACAACTTGAATCCCAGCTTTGACTGTTAGTTTTTGCATGGCCTTGGGCAAGGTGTAATTTTCTCATCTATAAAATGGTTTCAAGGAAAAAAAATACATGCTGATAACACTTTTAGCATGGTTGCTGGTCTAGAATGAACATTCAGTGTATTGCATAACAACACTGGAAATAGATCAACTTTGTATTTGAATCAAAATCCTGCATTCATTTCCAGCAACAGAGTTAGAGAATCTGAATAATCTGAGATTAGGGCCTAGACATGGGCTTTTCACAGATCTCCATAGAGGATAATGTAGGGACTAGGTGGAAAAATCACCCTTCTGGGGTTGGGACATTCTCTGACCTCACTCAGCTTGGTCTCTGAATATCTAACTCCAGTAAATGTAGACCCTTCTTTGTACAGGTAAACTCCTAGTCCTGACTCAGCCTTTCTCTATTTCTATATGATCCCCACCTCACTGACACAACCATTTCTCTGCCCCACCCCAGAACCTCACACTTCAATGAGCACAGAGAGGGCTCCTTGAAAGATGGTATTTGAAAGAGAACCATAGTTGGACTGAGCTAGGACAGGTCCTTTGTATAGAAGATGCAACTGGTGAAAAGATGCTAAATTTAGGAGTGGGAAGAACCATATAGTGTGTGAGGAAGTTACGTAGACAAAAATGAAAAACACATTTTTCTGATTCATCAATATTATTACTGAAATAATTTTACCCTAACTCCCTACATTCCTTGTGTCAGTTATGCAAGAGGGTAATAAAATTCTCAGCCTGGAATTTCTGTTTACTCTGTTAGTTGTTGAGGGAATGGTAGACATTCAAATATCCTGTTCACCTGTGGGTTTAGGGAACAATGGACATTTTTGTTCACCTGTGGGCAGTACCAGGGTCATAGAGGAAGCAGGATTGGGAATGATCACAGGTGAGTAAAGCATCTGTTCATAGAGCATTCAAGAAGGGAACCAAACCAAGTCTTTAGTCAGTGAACTTAGGATAGTCTCTGAGACTGGGAAGTCTGGCCACACAGTTGGAGTCCTAAGTGAGACTTCTAGAAGTACAATTTAAAATCAGAAGTCCGTTCATATGAACCTGGATAGATTTGTCTGATGTAGTGTTAGGAGCACAGGTGAAAGTGCCCCCAAATTAACCAGGTATCAAAGAATAGTGAACAGATTGTAAATTAGGAGAGATCAGCTTGAGGTTGCCACTTTTTCAAATTAGGGAATAACTTAATGTTATAAGCCACTCAGGACCAGGCTAAGTACTTCCAGTTGTTGGAAATCTTCAGTCAAGATCAGTAGGTTTAACTGTGAGGAAAGTGGGGTGGGGGGGTGGGGGGGGAAGAAGTCAAAGGCAGTGAGGAGAGGGCTAATACCATCAGAGCATTCCCAACTTTGAACTTTCCTAGATGCAATTTGCAAAGTATTATTGCAAGTGAATGTCACTACCACCTACCATTTATTAAGTACTTACTATGTGCTAAGAACTGTGCTAAGTATTTTACATGTGTCATCTATTAATTCTTCCCAGCAACCCAATAGGTAGATTTATTTAATCACTGAGAAAACTAAGTTTCACTTAGTTTTCAGAGAAGTAATATGCTAGTTTGACAGAGCTGTTAGTGGAAGAGCTAGAACCCAGATGTGTTAACTACTCTATATTTTCTGATTTTAGCTGTGATGTGTTTGTCTGTGCTAAGAGCACAGTAGTCCTTTCCAAAGTAGTTCTCTTTATTCCTTTCCACATGTAACTCCAGCTTTCCCAGAAGGAAAATGAGGACACGTGAAAAAAATGTAAGAATATACATATCTCCCTCTTTCTCCCTCCCTCTCTCTCAACCATCTCTATCATCTATTATCTATCTAATGTATATTTACATAATGCTAAGCAGCATCAATTGATAAGTCATACAAATACTGAGCTCCTATTCTGTCTTAAACATTTAGGAATATAGTGTGAGAAATTCAAGCATGTAGGAAACATTCTTCCTGAGCTCAAGGAAATCCAGTTGGGGCCGTAAGATAAATGCTGTAATAATGTAAGGAAGGTCGTATGTATACATGCTATGCAAACAAATGCCATAGGAGTCCAAAAGAGGGAAAGGCCTCTTTGATAACTGGGGATGACTTTATGGATATGGGGGCGGTTTGGTTAGGACTTCATAGTCTTCTGTAAAAATCAGCTGACTCAAGTTTGGGGCTTCATGTCTGCATCAGGAATATCTAGCCCAGTGCATAAGACATAGTAGGAGTCAATGTTTTCAATTAAAAGAACGAGGCAATGAATGATATCTGTTGACCATTTAGCTCCTCTACTTTTTGCAACAGATTCATAGCTGCACACAAATTATTCCCTTTGTACAACTGTTGTGCATTATTTAAAGGCTAATTACATTTACCATCAAGTCTTTGAATCCAATCATCTTCTAATATCTGTGGTTATTGTAAGGGGCTCAAAAGGAAAAAACAAAACAAAACCTGGAAATGGAAAAAAAATCACTTTGACCTGGGAAAGAAACTCAAAGTGTTTTCAATTAGACTCATTAAATTGTGCATATCTGTATTTTTCCATAAGTAGAAGCTTGCAAAATCTTGTAGACATGCAGTTCTTGTCCCGTTGAAAAATACTCAAATATTTATTTTGTCTTTAGGCAACCAATAGCAATGTTTTATTATCTACCAATTACAAATAGCTTAAACTTCTAGCTTTTCTCTCCAAGGAAGTTGCATTAGCTTTCTATTTCTGTATAACAAATTACCCTAAAACTTATCAGCTTAAAACAGCAAACCCTGGGTATCTCGGTTTCTGCAGGTCAGGAATTTGACAGCAGCTCAGCTGGGTGGTTCTAGGTCCACGTTTCTCGTGACACTGCTGTCAGGGTGCCAGTCTGGGCCTCGGTCGTCTGAAAGCTTGTCTGTAGCTGAGGATTTACTTCCAACCTGTATCATGTGAATAGGAAGCCTCAGTTTATCACTAGCTATTGGGAACAGACCTCAGTTCCTTGCCACATCAGCCTCTGCATGGAGCAGCTCCCAACATGCCGGCTGGCTTCCTTCAGAGTAAGTAATCCAAGGAAAAGAGAGAGAACAAGAGAAAAGCCCGTCCTTTTATGACCTAGTGTCTGAAATCTCATACCTTCATTTTCACTGTATTCTGCTTATTAGAAATGAATATTAAGTCCTGCTCCTTTCAAGAAGAAGGGGATCAAAGAAGGGGTGGAGAAGTAAAGAATTAGTGGAGATTTGTTTGAAACCACCTTGTTCACTTATTATGTTTGTCTCTATACATAGTCTTTCTGCCTTAGAATAAGAGGATTTTTTCTTTTGAAAGGAATGATGGGCATTTTTATATATATCACTTTCTATATTACAAATACATTGGCAAAATGGCACTGGATTATTTTGAAAAGTATTTAAGAAACAGACCTTTGTGAAACTCCTCATTCTGTTGACTGTATGAATGTTTAGCCTGCTAAATAAAGAATAGTTTTGCTCCATCTGAACAAAACGTTTTTACTTTTTTGGCCCTAAGAACCTCTTTAAATGATCAGCTTTCCTCCTATTGCTATCGGCAAGATTTGAAGTAAAATTTCTGGCCCAACTTCAGTGAAATTAAAAATCTTTTGTATATATTTTGAGAACTAATTTCATACCTGACTTCCTCTTATTTTCTTATTATAACTGGCCCTTATCCCAATTTTTTAACTTTCTCTTTTTTGTTTTTGTAAATTTTTGAAAATTTTTTCAAAATGTATTTTGAAAATGTCCTCTCATCATTTTTGGAAAAAAGAGGCTATAAATAAGTGTGGGGCTTATATGTATGAGTGTGTGTGGGGGGGGTATATATTTTATCATTCTAAAATAATGACTATCATTTATTGAATGTTATATATAAATCACTTTACAGATATTATTTAATTTAATGTTCACAAAGATCCTTTGATATAAAGAACATTATCCCCATTTATAGATGATGCAACAAGGTTAAAAATTGCTTGTAATTGGCAGAACCAGAATGCAAACCCAAGTCTGTTTAACTCCAAAGCCTCTCCCACAACTCAGAGCATAAGTAAATGGCTGAGATGCCTGCACCCTCAGCCTCAGACTCTCCCAGTGCAGCTCTCTTGACCATCACTACTGATGAGTCCTGCTTGCTCAGGAGAAGACATTACATTGCTGCCTCTGGATCACATGCTTGAACAGAAACATTGTTTGTGGTACAAGGGGTTTACTTCCCAACTATTTTCTGTCCCATACATTCCTCTCCTCCACCCACCCCAAACAATATAAAACAAAACATAAGGCAGCAGTAGTGGAATATGAACTAAGATTTATATTTTGGGAAGGCACAAACAGCTTTGTGGACTTAGCATACTTGAAAAGTATCTCTAAGGGCTCAATTTGACTCCATAAAATTTCCCTTCACATTTATGTGTTTGGACTTTGGGATTGAGATAAATACTTCACTTGATATCAGCCCTACTGCCAAAATTAAACTATAGCCATCTTCCTGTTTTGAAAACAAATCTGCACAAATAACTGAACCATGCAGCGTTTCTACCTGCGTTAATAAACTGATGACCTAAAATCAGGGAGAAGGGAGGCATGGTGTATACTTCATTTGATCTGTTGGCTGATGAAGGCAGAGAATCAACTTTATGAGATTCAAATTCACATTTTGCTTTCAATCATCTTTAAGTCTAGAGAAATACTCTTTTCACTGTCAAATTTTCCACATGAGTAGATTTTGGAGTAGTGTATTCAATCCATTCTATGACAGTTTGGCAGGGATGGAAGCCCTTGATTTGATAGGCACAAGCCCTATGAGCTGCATGTGGTCTGTAATGTTCATCTGTTGACTTGGCCGAGGGGGAACTCAATTTATTCAGCATCAGGGTATGAGTATTGGTTGACTGTAGCTCTTGCTTCATTTGCTTCATATAAATGGCATTCTACTTTAGACTCAGGAAATAAGTCCAGATTTGACTTATAATACAAACAGTTTAGCAATTTTTAAAAAAATGTGTGTAAGGATTGGATTCCTTTAGTAGATTTAGCAGAATGTTAAAGTATCCTAGAAGTTGAATAGAGCAGTAGAAAAAGCAGTAGAAAGTAGACTTTCTCTAATTAAAAAAAAATAGAGCAATCACTCTATCCTCAGATCTCTGAAAATGCAAAAGAAATTGTCTTCTCAGAACACAGTTGGAAACTAAACAATTCTTAGGGAAGATTTAGAAAAGGCATTGGCTGGGGTGCTGATTTTTCTATGTTTTCTGTCTCTAATCCTTTCTTTAAATTTGTAATTTCTGAAGAAATGGGCCCCCCAAAAATTGATCTGATATGGTCAAATTTTTCCTGTTACTTAAACTAACTTGAAAAACCATCACTCACAACTATGGATTGGAGATGGTAGAGTTTCTGGGGTACAACAAATATACAACATCAAAGATTTTGGACATTCATTCATTTATTCATTTAACAATTTTTTGACTACCTACACTACCACCAGGCAATGTTCAAGGTACTTGGGGATTCAGCACTGGGAAAAAAAAGTGAAGGCAGCAAAGACAAAAATTTGTTCTCTTGGAGCTTGTGTACTAATTAGGGAATACGACAATATACGACATAAGCAAAACATAGTTTGTTAGATAGTAGTAAATGCCAAAGAGAAAAAACAAGGAGGGGTTGGAAGTGTTGGGGGTAGGAGAGTTTGAAAGTTGACAGCTTGTGGACAGAGAAGTCTTCATTGAAAAGATGGCATTTGAGCAGAGACGTGCTAGGAGGAAAGGAGTAAACCATGTTGGGATGCATGGAAAGGGTTTCCAGTCAAAGAAATAGCAGTGCAAAGATCCTGGGGTGATAGCCTTTCTGACTGATTATAGAACAGAAGGTAAGGCCAGTGTGCCTGGAGTAAAGTAAGGGAGGGGAGAATTAGAAGAATAAGAATAATAATTATTGGGGACAAGAGGCAAATCCCCTAGAGGTTTGCATGTCTTAGCAAGGCCTGTTACTCCGTTTCCCAATGCATTGTTACATGTCTAGTAGTATCTCTGGCCTCTGTCCATTAGATTACAGTAGCCTCCCCCCAGAATGAAAATTAAAAATGTCTCCAGACATTGCCAGATATTTACTGGGGGCAAAAATCACTGTGGAGAATCACTGCTTTAAGTGATATGAGAAGCCACTGGAAGGTGTAGAAGAGTGGGGTGCATGGTCTGACTTAAAATTTAATAAAATCACAGACTGCTATTTTGAGTATAAACTGAAGGGAGCATGAGAAATCATACAATATTTCTGTAATTCAATAGATTCTGAATTTTAAAACTGGATATTGACAATGAGAATTCTGTTGCTATATTCAGAAGCCACTTCTCCTTGTATGATATCTGATTAGCTCAGTAATTAAAGGAAATTTGTAGATATCATAGGAAATCCCAAAATGGCATCCCTCCTCTCCATTACAATTAAAAACTTTAAGTTTTCTTAACTTGTTAGAGGGAAAAAAATCTCAGATTATCAAGTAAACTAATATTAGAAGACTGAATTTTGTAGCCATCTGTTATTCCATATACTTTTTAAATGGAATTCTTTACAAAGTGGCAACATCTCATCCTAATATTAATATGTGTTTAAACTTAATATATGATTAATATAGTAATATATGTTAATAGTAACATATTTAAACATATATATGGCAAACTATCATATTAAGGACCAAAATTGCTGGATAACTTTCTATTTTCATTATCAAAATCCTAATATTACATCTACCGTGAAATTAAAATTAATGTCCATTAAAAGAAAGACTGAATTTCATACAAAAATTTTAAAGCTTTGGGCACATAGCTGGTTCAGTCGATGGTGCATATGACTCTTGATCTTGGGATTGTGAGTTCGAGCCCTGCATTGGGTGTAGACATTCCTTAAAAATAAAAAAGCTAAAAACAATTTCTTAAAGGTTTTCTATTACAAGCAGTGCCATATAGTAAAATAAGGCAATTGCAAATGTTATTTTTGGACAAATGCTATTTTGTATATGTATGTGACATATTTTTTAAATTGTTTATATTTTACATCTACAAATTCATATATATTTGAATATATTAGATTGCATATATAAAGGATTAATATTAATACACAAATCTCTTTGGAATTAATAAGGAAAAGAGAAAGACTAATAGCAAGAAGGACACCTGGTATCAATAAGAAGTACACAATAGGAAAAAAAATAGATGAATAATATAGAAAAATAATTTTTAAAACTTCTTTAACACCTCTAAGAATCAAATAAATTCAAATTAAATGATGTGGTACTATTTTTCATCTATCAGATTGGCAAAGATAAAAGAGCATCTTATTTAATATTTGCAAGTAACAGATAATTTACATCACTGGGTAAAGAGTAAAAAGCAGAAACCATGAGTATTCTGCTTATAAGAATTTTTCCTGTGGCAATAATTAGATAAATACCCAACCACGTATGTATATGTTTTGTGGTCGTCATGCAAGGGTGGGATCAATGCCTCACCCAGAATAGGTTCAGATATTGATACTGATGAAACCACACATGCACCAAGAAGCTGTAAAAAAAAGTTTATAATTCTTATAATAGGACTTACTGGGAAGAGCAGAGCAGACACCCAAACTGATTTGGAAGGGCTTGATTGGAGGGAGAGATGAGTGGCTTTGGTTTTGATTGTGGTTAGGAAATGGGGCAGAGGTGAGTGTTTTTGTGCAGGGTCAGCCATTTGCATGGTCTGAATTTTCTGGGGCACCAAAAGAAGGGAGGACCCAGGTCTTCTTACCCGCCCAGGTGGGGCTTGAAAGCTGTCTGTGGTCAAACATCAAAAATAGAGTCAGACACTTTATTGTAATTCACTCTTGATTTTGGATTGATAATGGAAATATGCCATATTTTATTAACTGATTTTGAACTCATTTAAGCCGTTATGACATTCTGTGAGGCCTGAACCCTAACTCGTAAGGAAAGTGAAAAGTTCCATTAGATGCCTTGTTCAAGAGCCCAGGATTGTGTATTCTGAGAAGTAAGATGAGTGCCTTGATACTGTATCAGTAATGGCTGGAACTCTGAACGAGTTAATAAGGAGTGTCTTGGTGAGACCTTGTTCAATGGCTTTAGTATGTGTAGAGACATGTGTGACCCTGATTTATATTTTGAGTACCAGTAAAGCAAGAAATTCTTATCAGAAGAAACCTTGGTTAAAGAACTACTATTGCTGTTGACTGCAACAGATAGCCGGACCATTGTCAGTGACCCAAGAGTCTGTAAAAATGTGCAGAAAGGGCTGATAATTGTCCAGCTCTTTTTCCAGTGCTAAGACAATTGCCTGAAGTTGGTCCGTGATGCTGACCCTTGGATGCTGTTTGATCAGGGATGTACCAGTTAGAGGATGGACAAAACAACTCTCTGGGGACCTCCCTCACATGTGCCATCTGTGAAGTATATAAACTCCCTTTCTGATCATCCAGTTGATTCCTGTGGGCTTCCCAAGTGGCCAGTGGGTCTGAAGAGGCATGACCTCCTCTGGTGCCATTGTCCCTGGTGAGGGAATGAGGACGGGTGAAGCCACTTTCTGTTATAGGTAGAATGTACCAAAGGGTCCAGGTTTGGCTCTATCTGTAAGCACTGTTTCCATTTTAGTAAGGAGATCCCTGTGGTCATCCTGAGCCTTCAGACTTCTGTTCCCATAACCCAAGGCAGAACAAAAAGAGGGACGAGAAAGTGGCTTTGCTTTTTGTTGGGGTTGGGGCTGGGATGAGGATCCCTGTAGGGTTTGTGGGGTTTGCCCCAGATATGGGGGCAAGCAGAAGAGGAGGAGGGGTAGGGTTTGAAAACAGGGGTCAAAAAAATGAAGGCAGTCTATCAGTGTGTGTTTATCACAATTACGCTTATATTGAAAGAATTAGAAATAACCCAAATACCCAAGGAGAGGATTGGGTAAATAATTTTGTAGATCCATGCCATGGAATATTGTGAGGCCAGAAATATTGCTAGGTGAGGAAATTAGGTTATACAGTATAACTTTATTTTTGTCTATATCTACACATGCATCAAACATACTTACACACATACATACATATATACAAATGTAATTAAAGGGACATACACCAAAACGTTAACAGGATTTACTTATATGGTAGGATTACAATGGTTTTCGTTCTGATTTTGTTTATTTGCATTTTCCTTTAATGTATATTATGTGTAATGTTTTTTAAAAAATAAGTATTTTTGTGGAAAGAGTGTTTTCTTGAAACCTCTGATTTAATGTCATGTCCAGACATGGGGCCACACATAGAGTTGAGGTGACAGCTGGCTTTGCTGCACGTGGCTCTGGTCCTTCTGCCTGTGTGTTTCATCATTATGTCAGTCTAGTTTAACAATGATCCAGATGGCCAAAAATGCTGTGTTGTGTAAATAGCTTTACGGCATGGTCTGCTTAACTCTGATTTACCATGGTTCAAAACATCTTGAATTACTTTTGTATTTATTTTGTAATTTCATAAAACCCCCACATTTCAGAGATAGATAAGATTATTCAGAGTTACTATGGTAAATTACCTTCCCCTCCACTTTTTCAGTTCCTTGCCTAGAAAATGATACCATCTTTATAATAAAATTATTGAATTCCAGTGATTGAATACAGAGAAAATCTGGTCCATGATAATGATTACTTCATTAGTAAAGCAAGTAATTTGTGGAGGACATGAACATTTCATAGCAAAAATGAAGGTTAATAAATGAGACAATTAAAGACTACTTTGCATGTTTGAGAAAGCATTGCTTTCTAATGAAAATGAAATGCTATTTTTTTTTAAAGATTTTGTTTATTTATTTGACAGAGAGAGACAGAGTGAGAGAGGGAACACAAGCAAGGGGAGGGGAGAGGGAGAAGCAGGCTTCCCGCTGAGCAGGGAGCCCGATGCGGGGCTCGATCCCAGGACCCTGGGACCATGACCTGAGCCGAAGGCAGATGCTTAACGACTGAGCCACCCAGGCGCCCCGAAATGCTATTTTTTTAAAAAAACTATTAAACATTTATGTTAATGCCTTGTAGAATGTTAATACTAAATTCTTAATCATAATTACTGAAAAAGTATGTTTAAAAGTTACTTTAGCAGGTGATCTAAAATTAAAAGTCTTTATTATGTGGTATTTACTTTCATTTTCAGAATATTAACTAAGGATATAACACTCAATGTCCAAGGGGTAATACTGTAGAGGCTTCTAACTCGGAAAAAAAAGGGGGGTTAATTGAATTAAAAAATCTTTAACAATAACTACATATATTATATTTTAATTACTTTTAAATTGATAATTTGTAGAATGTATATTTACCATTTAACATGCTATTCTATAAATCAGAAAACTTATTCTCCAATTGTTAAATATAAATGGTTTGTATAACATAGTTTCCAGAGAAGTGAGCATGATAAACTGGGAGAAGAAAATACATTCATTACTTGAGTATTATGTGCCACACAGCATGAATCTTTACCTATATGGTTCATCTGTTCCTTGCTTTTAAAAAAAAAAAAAAGATTTTATTTATTTATTAGAGAATGGGAGAAAGAGAGAGAACACGAACAAGGGGAGGAGCAGACGGACAAGCAGATTCCCTGCTGAGCAGGGAGCCTGATATGGGGCTCCATCCCAGGACCCCAAGATCATGACCTGAGCCGAAGGCAGACACCTAACCAACTGAGCCACCCTGGTGCCCCTGTTCTTTGCTTTTTAAAACTTTATTACTCAAACAGCTCTTACTGAGCAACTGTTGTGTACCAGCCTTGACTTAGGGGTTATGGTCTTTTCCTTGATGGACTGTGTACAATTTCAGCCTTGTTACAAGTCTTCAAAAGAAGTATTTGTAGCTGAGCAATGGGTAAAAGTTATCTTCCACTGCATTTTCTCAGCCTCCCTCATAACTAAGATGTGGGCATACTGACCCCAGACTTTGAATGGAAAAGAGTGTGTTCCAGATAAATCAGAAGCCATAAAAAAACAAAAAACAAAAACAAACAAACAAACAAAAAACTATGCTTATGACTGATGGAAGAGTGGAGAGAGCAAGAGAAGGTGCCCATGGCGTCTGAGAGGCAAGCCGACCCTGTATGCTCAATGCTATTGACTTACATTAGTTTTTTTAGTTCTTACAATTCTATAAGATAAAATACTATTTATCCCCCACCTTACAGATGAGTAAAGTCATATAGTTTTGCAGACATTTTTCTTATTGCCTATTTGATATTTGCAGAGAAAGCCAGCTCTCCTTTTATGATATATTAACTAACAACAAAAAAAATTAAGTCAGGTTCCAATTTGGTACATGGGTTAATGCCAGAAGAGCCCTTACAGAAAGGGGAGAACCACGGGCCCAGTGTTGCAAGAGGAGCCCCTGCAGGAACCCCTCACAGCCTCCATCTGAAAGGTGGTCAATGGATTCACAGTGTCCTCTCCAGCTGCTCTTTTCCCACCTAGCCCCTCAGAAACTGGGGTGACTGGGAAAGCCATAGAAGCCCACTGCAGAGAAAAGTATTATTCTGAATGTTGAATTAAGGTATGTCAAGGCCTGGATCTCGCCTCTGAGTTTGGTTCTCTGCCCTTCCCTGAGACCCGGTGAACCACACTTTGTCTTTCTTCCTCTCCCCACTGCTTGAGCACTTTCTCTCTCTCCCTCTCTCTCTGACAAATAAATAACATCTGAAAGAAAGAAAGAAAGAAAAGAAAAAAAAGAAAGAAAGAAAGATAGAAAGAAAGAAAAGAAAAGCTCCCTCTGGGTCCAGTTTTACAACCTGCTGCAAAAATCACTCTTGGTTCATTTTGGTCTGTATGCTCTTCTGCAGTCGTACCCCTAATGAGGGCAGAACAGGCTTTATCATCTTAACTGAGGTTATGTCTATGTGCTGCGGCAATCTTTCATTCATTCATTGTAATGAGAAAAACTGTATTAAAAAATGGCTGTACAAATAAAGCTCAGCATGGTGGAAGTGGCTAGTTGACTTATTGCATATTTTTATTTTCAAGTCATTGTTTTGCCATCAAATATAAAATAACAGGTGTTTTTTTAAAGATTTTATTTACTTATTTGACAGAGAGAGACACAGCGAGAGAGGGAACACAAGCAGAGGGAGTGGGAGAGGGAGAAGCAGGCTTCCCACTGAGCAGGGAGCCTGATGCGGGGCTCGATCCCAGGACTCTGGGATCATGACCTGAGCCGAAGGCAGACACTTAACGACTGAGCCACCCAGGCGCCCCTAAAATAACAGTTTTAAAGTAACACCTGGTCACCTTCTATTAGTGAGAGCAAGGCTGTTTGAAATGTTAGAGTTGGCAGTGGGGTTGTGGAAAATGGCTCATTCCACATACTCCTGCTGTTATATAGAAAATGCTCTTAAGATTTATGTTTGTTTTGAAGTTAATTAGCCCAATGTAAACCTTATGTGTTTTTGATTAATTGGTTTCACACTGGTGGACTCTGATATGCATACATGATCTAATGCCGACACAGAAATGAGACAACGGGCTGGTCGTAGGGGGGAGGGATGCTGGGTCCCATGAGGCAGTGGGTAGGAGGTCTTTCCATAAGATGGCACTCCATCCTGTTTATTCTCAATTATATCTGACAAAAACCTGAGTACATTTTACAGTCTCAGAGGAAAAATTTGTTTTACAACTCATATTGTGATTTCATGATCTATCATATTTCATATTTGAACTCAGTTGTAACTGTTATAATTTGTAGGGTTTTTTTTTTTTTTTTAACCTTCTAAAGCTGTATTCTTTGAAGTTCTGGTGGTTGTTTGTAAGGTCTTTTTTGTGTACCAGACCCCTTCTTGAGTAATTGCTGAATTTTTCAGATTTCATCCTTAGCCATTTTTCTTCCCAAATTGACTACTTGCCTTTGGGGCAATCTGAGGTGTGTTTGTGGTGGCTGGGGGGTAATAGAGGAGGTTTCATATCTGCATAAAAATCTCAGAGTTGTTTTCTGGGTCCTTGTTGGGCTTCACTTCTCCTGTCTTGCCCTCCCAGTCCTGCTTCCCAGAAGAAGCCAGTCAAGGCCTGTCTTCCCTCCAGCGGGCCCATAAAAACTTTTAGTGCCCCTTGCATCAATCATATCACATAAGGGCAGATGGCAGAAATTCTAGAAAAATAAACACAGGCCCTGCTTCTCCTCCATTGTACCGTTTGTTTACAGTGTGGTCCTCCCACAGGACCAGATGGGAAACCAGACCAAAACCCTCTCACTTTTAGTTTTTCCCGAACCTGTCAAATATGCCTCCTGCCCTAACCTGAGATTTTAGCTGAAAGTGGGAAGGAGGTCTTGACTGGTCCTCACCACTAAATCTCTTACTCTTCTAGGCTTGGAGGAGACTTCTTTTTCCTTCCCAAGATGACATCTGTCTTGCCATCTTCTCCGGACCATAAGCATTGGTCAAATTGCAATCAAAGAAAGTGATGTATTAAGAGAAGTGCCACAAATTTTATGCTGTGTGTATACATGCATTTAGTTCTATTGAAATTGGATGCGTAATAATAATTTTCTGCACCTTAAATTAGAATGTAATAACATATCTTGCATACACTTCTTTTGGGGTTGTATGTATACCTAAATACTTTAAAGAATTGAAAAAAAAAAAAAGACAAGAGTTCATAAGTAAAGCAACAGTTCCTGCCTTTCTCTTTCCCACTCTGTCTCATGTTCCTCAGAGGGGACCATTTTTATCCTTTTATACAATTTCTGTTTACATTTTTGGATAATTATATCACTAGTTTATACAGTATCATTGTGAGGAGGGAAGCTGTCCCCCCTGCAGGGAACTCCTTTACTTCACCTGGAGGTGAACTTAGAGGGGAGTCCAGGGGCTATGGAGTGATGCATCAGTTGCATCTGCTATTGTCTCTATGCTGACTTACAACCATTTATTTCTTATTGAGAGCTCATTATATACTAAATGTATGGGTATGATTAAATTTACTATAGCATTTAAATTAAGCATGCCCAATTATTTGCAGATGTCTTAAAATGTGAAAACCACAACATTTATAATGAAGATTACATATATATAGTAGGTATGTGTAACTGATAAATTGAATACATGATTCATGGGATGTGATCAAATCCTTGTCTCCCAATGCCCCTTTCAACTTTATTCAGTGAGAGGAGGACTTTCCTTAGCTACTCAGTGGGGTTATTAAAGTAATAGACGGTATTGATGTCAGTTTCTGTCACCAAACAGTCACGATTCAAAAATTAAAAGCATTTAGTTCAAGCTCTTAATTAACACTTTAGTCTTTATTCAAAGATATGTCTCTCACCTTCTCCTAGCTAAGGCCTGGGATGTAGTGATCACTTACACTCTTAATTTCTAATTCTGTTTCTCCAGTGGATGTTCTCTACCCCGTCAGTGATAAGGCATGGGGAGAGAAGAAAGGTGATGAAATACAAATGTTGGCTGGATGGTTTTGTGCTCTCTGGGTTTGGCATGGTTAAAGCCCACTCTTTCTTGTGGTCCCTTCCATTGGCTCCTTTGAGAGCTCTAAATGGGGGATTTCTTACTTGCTGTTCCCTTGATTCAAGAGATTGCATGTCTAGTCTGACTAGTGACTGGAGCCTCCTACAGCCTCTAGGGATTGCTTCCATCTCTAGCTTCTTGCTTCAGGACTTCTGCTCTTCTAGAACAGGACACAAGGTGACTCCTTGCTAGCCCTCTCTCGCTTACAGCACATAGGAAACACTCATGCATTCCTTGTTCCAACAAACTCTGGGGACACACACAACCTCAGTGATGAGGCAGCTATCCTGGCTCTGCCACCAAAGCACTAAGTCAACTGGTCTTACATCTTCCAGCTTCCTCTCCACATACAGCACTCCAGCCCATTTCCAAACACTCCTCCATCTCTTTTCTCCACAAGCACCCTAGTTCACTATGCCCCTACCTTCACAGGTCACAGAATAATCTCTCTTCAGAGTCTGATTGGAATCTCTCCCCACCAGAGTTTGAGGTGAGGGGCTAAGTTCCCCAGTCTTCCCTCGTAGGGAATAGGTCTTCCAGCATTATGTGGCACTCTTCACAAAACGGTCTCTTCCAGGTCATATCTCCCTTCCACTCTGACCTCCTTTTATGTTCTTCATCTGGCTATGTTGCCCAAAGAATCATAGAATAGGTTTTGGCTGCTATTTTGGAAGTTTCACCTAGCATTTTACATTTGTAAATTTATTTTTTATCTTTTTAAATTTTTAAATAAGTTACATATAATACCTTGCCACATACTTTTTCATCCAGGTCATGAATCCTTTCTTTACACAATGAGTTGATGAGAATTCATTAGCTTGTAGCGTTTAGATACAAGCCTTAATTCATTCTTATTTTCCTTTGCATTATTTAGGACTCTTTGCATTCTAACCAAAGAAACCACCCACACTTGGCTTATGCAACTGTTCATGATGACAGTTCTTTTATGGAAGTGAAAGGCAAGAATGCAGCCTGACCATAGAAGGGATTTGAGCCAGGAACTAGAAGGTGATAGGAAGCCTAGGGAATAGTCTCACTCTATTTATTTATATCCATGTTGTATGTGTGTGTTTAAATCCTGAGTTGCAATGATTGATTGGAGCTAACTAGTGACTGGACAATTAATGGAACATGTCGTCTCTACTCATTATAGTCCCCACTATTTCCTGTTGTCCCTTCAACATAACACTGAGTATCAATTGCCATATATCATCACACATACTCTGAGATTGTTCTCATAGTCTACAAATACGAAAATCAATAATTTTAGCTATAATTAGAATAAAACTCATTTTCTGTGATTGCTTCTGTGGTATTTCCATAAGGCATAAAGTGATTGGCAATGAATTAATTGAATATTGGGATAGAATGATCAGCTAGAGTTAAGCCTTACTGTATGTACTTTAAAAGAGCTATGAGATAGTCATTTATAAAACACAGTAAAGCAGTGATTTTAGTTCTAAGTTGCCACAGTGAAAACCATCTATTATTGCTGTAATGTCCTTTGCTTTTTTTCTTTGGTGGAACAGTGACTAAGGGCATGTGAGAAATACCTAAAACCCTATTTCCCAGACACATACAGGACTCATTTCTTCATCTCCTTCAGCTCTGCTCAACTATCATCTTATCAGTGAAGTCTTCTTTGACCACCTTATTTAAAAATTACGCTACTTACCCCTTGGCAGTCTTTTTTTCCCTTCTCTGCTTTATTTTTCTTCAAAGCACATATCACCTTTTAAAACACCATATTTTTAAAATATTTGTTTTGGGGGCACCTTGGTGGCTCAGTCAGTTGGGCGTCTGCCTTCAGCTGAGGTCATGATCCCCAGATCCTGGGATTGAGCCCCACATTGGGCTCCCTGTTCAGTGGGGAGTCTGCTTCTCCCTCTCCCTCTGCTGCTCCCCCTGCTTGTGCTTTTTCTTGCTCTCTCTCCTGCTCTCTGTCAAATAAATAAAATCTTTTTAAAAAATAAAACATTTGTTTTTTAGGTATTTAGTCTAAAAATATTTGCCCTTACTGCTACCTTAACTACAAGGTAGTTTCAATGAGGGCAGAAATTTACATTTGTTTGGCTCATTCCTAATAGCTAGAACAGTGCCTCAGAATATTTTAAATGGATAGTTCTTGAATGAAGAATCAATATTTGTAGAATGGGTACTGAATGTTTGCTTTTACCTATTTATTTATTGAAGTATAGTCGACATATAATATCATATCAGGTTTAGGTATACAATATAGTGATTTGACAATTCCATACATTACACAATTCTCACCATGATAAGTATAGTTATCATCTGTCACCATACAAAATTATTACAATAGTGTTGACTATACTAACTATGCTTCCATCCCTGTGACTTATTTCTTTTGTAACTGGAAGTTTGTATTTCTTAATTCCCTTCACATATTTTGCCCATCTTCCCACTCACCTTCCCTCTGGCAACCACCAGTTTGTTCTCTGTATTTACAAGTCTATTTCTGTTTGTTTGTTCTTTTGTTTTGCTTTTTAGATTCTACATATAAGTAAAACCATATATTTGTCTTTCTCTGACATTACATTTAGCATAATACTCTCGGGGTCATCCATGTTGTTGCAAATAGCAAGATCTCATTCTTTTTCATGGCTAAGTAATATTTCATTCTCTATATCTACCTTATCTTCTTTATCCCTTCATCTATTGATGGACACATGGGTTGCTTCCATAATTTGGCCATTGTAAATAATGCTACAATAAATATAGGGGTGCATATATTTTTTTGAATTAATATTTTCAATTTCTTTGGGTAAATACCCAGCAGTGGAATTATTGGATCAGTAGTATTTCTATTTTTAAATTTTTGAGGGGGGGAATTCCATATTGCTTTCCACAGTGGCTGCACAAATTTACATTCCCACCACCAACGGTTCCCTTTTCTCCACATCCTTGCCAACACTTGGTATTTCTTTTCTTTTTTATAATAGCCATTCTGACAGTGTGAAATGATCTCTCATTATGGTTTTGATTTGCATTTCCCTGATGATTAGTGGTACTGAGCATATTTTCATGTGTTTGTTGGCTGGTTATATATCTTCTTTGGAAAAATGTCTATTCAGGGCCTCTGCCCATATTTAGTAGGATTAATTAGGGGTTTTTGGTGTTGAGCTAGGAGTTCTTTACATATTTTGGCTATTAACCTCTTATTGGATAAATGATTTGCAAATATCTTCTTCCATTTAGTAGGCTGCCTTTTTGTTTTGTTGATGGTTCTTTTTGCTGTGCAAAAGATGTGGTCCCAATAGTTCATTTTTGCTTTGTTTCCCTTCCCTGAGGAGACATATCCAGAAAATTTACTAAGGCTGATGGCCAAGAGATTACTGCCTATGTTTTCTTGTAAGAATATTACGGCTTCAGTTCTCACATTTAGGTCTTTAATCCATTTTGAGTTTATTTTTGTGTATGGTGTAGGAGAGTGGTCTACTTACAGTCTTTTGCATGTAGCTGTCTACTTTTCCGAGCACCATTTACTGACAAGACTGTCTTCTCCCCATTGTATATTCTTGCCATGTGTGTCTCCATTTTAATTGATAATCTAAACAAACATAAAATAGATTTCTCTAAAATTTGGGAGTTATAAATTATTTGAAAACAAATTCAATCAGTTATTTGCTTACTTTACATTGTTAAATGGTGGTTATGGCAAGGGGAATTATGGAAGATATTACAGTTCTTGTTATACTTTTTAAAACGTAGAATTTTGGGGCACCTGGGTGGCTCAGTCGTTAAGCGTCTGCCTTCGGCTCGGGTCATGGTCCTGGGGTCTTGGGATCGAGCCCCATGTTGGGGTCCCTGCTCGGCAGGAAGCCTGCTTCTCCCTCTCCCACTCCCTCTGCTTGTGTTTCCTCTCTTGCTGTCTCTCTCTGTCAAATAAAATCTTTTTTTAAAAATGTAGAATTTTTTCAGAAGAGCATGAATATTCATTTTTGATCATAAAATAAATTCCATAAATATGCATTTTAATGATTATTTTCAATGTTTGTAACAAATGGGGTATCAATTGTTACTAATTTAGAGTCATCAAGAATCTCAATTATTTCTCATTAATATTTCTTTGCTGTGTATTTACCAGGGCATGGAGCAAAATTGCTAAATTCAGAAAGCATGTGCACCCTAGGAAAATTCTGTATACACTAAAAGATTATTATAAGCAAAAGTAAGCTAGTTGGAATGAAAAGGAAATGGCACATTTGGACTTTTTTTTTTTAAGATTATTTATTTATTTATTTATTTATTTATTTATTTATTTATTTATTTATTTGATAGAGCAAGAGAGCACAAGCAGGGAGAGTAGAGGGAGAGGGAGAGGCAGGCTTCCTGCTGAGCAGAGAGCCTGATGACATGGAGCTCAATCCCAGGACCCTGGGATCATGACCCGAGCAGAGGGCAGATGCTTAACCAACTGAGCCACCCAGGTGCCCAGAACTTTTATTTCTTTTTACTTAATTCAGAACTTTTGTTGTTTTTCTATCTAAATTGATTTTTGGCATTTTGGTTTTATCTGTGCTTGATATTACTGAGAACAATGCTTAAGTTTTGCTCTGATTTTTATGATTTACTACATTTTATTAAAACAAGAGAATGTTTAAGATAACCTAATTACTATGAAGCCTCCTTAGAAGGGATACTGAGGTGATTTATAAAAACTGTGTTAACAGTTTAATAAGATAGACATGGAAAAAATAGTTCATTTGTTTTAGTTGATGCATTAAAGTTGAACTTTCTCCATTTACTATATGGTGTATTTTAGCTCTTCAATATATTATTTTCCATGATCCACATTCCATTTAATTAGCTGGAGGAATTTATAGAATGTGGTATTTTAGTCATAGAATCTTCACAAATAGATGGCAGGAAGCAGAAAAGAAAAGAGCTGGATTTCTAAGTTACATGGATATGTTTAGGTCTGTGCAGTAGTAAAAGCTTAAGGAAGATTCTCTTGTATTTATGGCTTTTGTATTATGGACCTAGAACAATGAACAACTCATTCTAAAGCCATAAAAGCCTGCATTAGAATAGTCAATCACAATTTCATGTTATTATAATTGTGGGCTTAATTTCTCTAAGCCTTAGTTTTCTCATCTGTAAAATGGGTGCTATTTTACACACATATATATGTACATTGGGGTATAAGTTATGTATTTTTCCCAAACCATATGATGTGATGGGCACTAACTCTGACTTTGTGGTATTGACCAAAGAGGTTTAGAGAAGACCTCATAACTAGTAAGTGGCAGAGACTGGTTAAGCCTGACACATCTTATAATACTATAGTCTTCATATTATGCCCCACAGAAATCAGCATCTGCTTTATAGGACCTGTGGCATTCAAGAGATAGAGAAATAAAGAGTTGGAAATCATGAGAGACCAAGAGAAAATGACAGTAAGAAGGAGAGCAAATGAAAGTGAGAGGTCAGGGTCTAAAGTTAAATATTTATATTTTTTTCATTGAGATATAACTGACCTATAATATTAGGTTCAGGTGTACAACACAATGATTCAGTATTTTTACATACTATGAAATGATCATCACAATAAGTCTAGTTAACATCCAGAACCACACAAAATGTTTTCTTGTGATGAGAACTTTTAAGATCTACTCTCTTAGCAACTTTCAAATATACAACACAGTATTATCAACTATAGTTACCACGCTGTACGTTATATCCCCAGGATTTATTTATTTTATTATGTGGAAGTTTGTACCTTTGACCCACTTCACCTGTTTTGCTCACCTCATCCCTTCCTTCCCCTCTGGCAACCAACAATCTGTTCTCTGTATCTTTGAGGTCTGTGCTACTATTTTTATTTGTTTTAGATTCCACATATAAAAGAAATCATATGCTTTTCCTCTCTCCGTCTTGCTTCACTTAGCATAATGCCTCCAGGATCCATCTATGTTATTGCAAATGAGAGGATGTCCTTTTTTATGGCTGAATAATACTCCATCGTGTGTGTATATTTTATATATATTATAATATATAATATATATATCATGTCTTAGCTACTGTAAATAATGCTGCAGTGAACATAGGAGAGCAGATATCTTTTTGAGATAGTGTTTTTGTTTCCTTTGGATAAATATTCAGAAGTAGAATTGCTAGATCATATGGTTGTTCTGTTTCTGATTTTTTGAGAAATCCCCATACTCTTTTTCCATAGTGGCTATACCAATTTTCATTTCTACCAATAGTGCACAAGCGTTCTTTTTTCTCCACATTATTATTATTATTATTTCTTTTTTTTTTTTTTTGATACTGGCCATTCTGACTGGCATGAGGTGGTATCCCATTGTGTTTTTCATTTGCATTTCACTGATGATTAGTAATGTTGAGGACTTTGTCACATACCTGTTAGCCATCTGTATGTCGTTAGAGAACTGTCTATTCAGATCCTCTGTTCATTTTTCAAATTGGGTTGTTTTCCTGCTATTGAATTGTATGACTTCTATATATTTTGGATATTAACCCCTTGTCAGATATATTATTTGCAATTTTTTTTTCCCATTCAGTACACTGTCTTTTCATTTTGCTGGTTTCTTTTGCTATGCAGAAGCTTTTTAGTTTGATGCAATTCCATTCATTTATTTTTTCTTTTGTTGCCATTGCTTTTGGTGTCTAAATATTTCACTCATTTGCATAAAAATGGAGTGAATCCTAATCATGAAAGTGGAGCTGTCATATTTACATTTATCCAAACGACTACATGTGTTCAGTATACAAAAAATATCATTTATCTATTACAGTATGGACATTATATATTAGCTAATTACTTTATCTTTATTTGGTGCACACCAAAACAAAAACAAAACAATTCAAATCCATGCTGGAGATAGAGAGTGTACAAAATCACATAGTGTAGTATATGGTGATTTAATGGGTTATTGAGGGTAATGTTGACAACATGGAGTTCTCTCCTTATGCAATTATTTGAAAGCATAACCCATGTTAGAGATGATTTTATTGTGATGTTAATGTAAATAGTTTTCTATGAGTTAGGTTAATTTTTGCATAATCTATGGTAATTCATAGATTTGTGCCAACATGCTACATTCTGCCAAAAGCTTTAACTACTATAGAACTGAATGTTTTTTATGGTGATTTTCTGTATTTCTGTATTTCCTAGCTTGTTCATATTTATGTGGTTTGCAACTTATTCATATATTACATTCAGGTGCATATACAGACGTTGTTATAAATGGTAGTTACTTCTCCCCCAACCCCAGGAACTACAATGTACCTGAAATATTTATACATTTATAATGAAAACAACACAATACCGACTTGAAAGTGAATTGCCTTAGATGAGTCATAAAGGAGATAAATATACCCATAGTAATGCTTTGAAAGCCTTGAAAGAAATGTGCCATCAAAATGTCAATATGTTTTCACTTAAAAAGAAAAAAGTTCCCTCTGGAAACTGGTTTACATAGGATTTGGAGTTAACATTCCGGTTTTTCAACTGATTGAAACCATTGGCTATTTTATTTACCAATGTTCTTTGGACTTATTACCATCTGCTGTTTATTGTTAGGGCATGCAAAATTCCTTAGATTGTATATCCTCCAGCAGATTTCTTTGTTATGGTCCATTTTTGTAGGCTGTTAGTTCAATTTTTCTTGGTAGCTCCAGTATTTCTCTACTAAAATATGTGTTTTGGTGTAGTTCTTCCATGACCTGAATGACAAATTCCTATTTTCCAAAAGAAATAACAAAGCAAATGTAAATTATAATAGCTTAACTTATTCTGACCCTGTTAACATTTAGCTTTTTTTTTTTTGCTTTCAATAACTAGATATGTTTTCCTTCTTATTTTCATTTGTTCCCTGAACTAAAATCACTTAACTTATGTTGTTACCTCAGGTATGGTTAAGCAGTACTTCAGTCCACTAGCCCATTAAATAAAGCTCTCTCTGATCTACTGTTTACTGTAATGGTTGATTGTGTCCCCCTTCTCCCAATTTCTCCACAAGAAAAAAAAGTATTGGAGTCTCTCAACCCTCAGTATCTCAGAACATTACCTTTGGAGCTAGGGTCCCATTAGAGGTAATCAAGTTAAAATGAGATCATTAGAATGAGTGCTAATGCAATATGACTAGTGTCCTTATAAAGAGGGGAAATTGGGAAACAGACACACACACAGGAGAATACCATGTGAAGATTGGAGTTATGTTGATAGAAGCCAAGGTACTACCAGAAACTAAAAGAAAGTCCTGCACAGATTTTTCTTTAGCACCCCCAGAGGGAGCATGACTGCTGATACCTTGGTTCCAGATTCATAGCCTCCAGAACAGTGAGACAATACATTTCCTTTAAGTCACTCAGTATGTGGTAATTTGCTACAGCAGCCCTAGCAGACTAATACATTTACTCACTAATCTTGTTGATCATTCTATTTCTTCATGTTCCCTCCTATGTTCCCAAAGTTTCCCTATTCCTTGGCTTTTTTTCATTGCTATTCCTTTATAATGGGCTGCCCTTCTCTCACACTCATATATTCAAAATTTACCTTTCATTTAAGGTCCCATTGCGCAAATGCCAGATTGTTTATGAAAATTACATGAACAATTAACCTCTCTTATAATTAAAGGTATTTCCTCCCCAGTGTCCCATTTTGAGATCTTTAGTTAAATTCCAAAGGGCTAGCAGATTGTCTTTCCATCACCATAGTAGACGTCTAGGGCCACGTATTCTGGGAAGGCTTGTTAAATGAGTTATCGGAGGGAGACTTGAGATATGCACATGAAAACTGCTAGAAACAGGTGCGGTGCTCTGGGGCGGGGGCTAAGAAGTCCACATTTATGGGGAACATGAGTAGTACATGGGAAAATTCTCCCTATCTAACCCAAGCTCTGTTAGTTTCTGCACATTCCTCCAATGGCCCTAAGAAAATTTTTTCTTCATTACACTTATCCTGGTTCTTCCCAGGCAGCAAAACTGCTGCAAAAATATTCTCCTGTATTTTATTCTGGTTCATTTTTATTTAATATGTAGCCTTTAATATAAAATTGATTTGGGGTGCAGAGTGACCTAATTTTCTTCTACAAGTCAATTTTTTCTTTTACCACATAGTAAAATTTTACATATGCCAGAAGCATATTCTTCTATTGATTAATTTTGGGGACTAATTTTATATTATTTTAATTATTCTAACTTCATAATAAATTTGAATATTATGCAAGGCACATCCCTTTGATTACCTTTTTATTTATAAAACACATATTAACAAGATGTTTACTACTCCAGATAAATTGAAATACATCTTTTTTTTTTTTAAAGATTTTATTTATTTTTTTGAGACAGAGAGAATGAGATACAGACAGCATGAGAGGGCGGAGGGTCAGAGGGAGAAGCAGACTCCCTGCCAAGCAGGGAGCCTGATGCGGGACTTGATCCCGGGACTCCAGGATCATGACCTGAGCCGAAGGCAGTCGCTTAACCAACTGAGCCACCCAGGCGCCCTGAAATACATCTTTATCTTTGAGTTTAACATAAAATTTTGTTATAGAAAAATGATACCTCTACAGTATTTGGCATTATCATTATTTAATGTGAATTTTCATTCTTTAGCAAAATTTCATAATTTTATTCACTCTTAAAATATTTCTTTTTGAGGTTACTTATAATTCTCTTTATTATTTTTCCTCCATTAAGTTAGGATTATAAATGATTATTCACTTGGGAATAGTCCATTTTATTCAGATTCTTTACTGAGGTAAAGTTTCAATTCTAGTAGGCTTTTGGTCCATTTTTTTTTTTAAATTTTAAGTACAGAATTGTTGAAATAAGAATAACTCTTCTTTTTTCATATTTTGTTACATCAGTGTTTTCTGATTTGTTTCTTATTGTAATTGGTTAGAACTTCTAAAAACAAGAAATAATAATGATCAGAGTCTGCATCCTTGCTGGTTTCTGTTTGAATGGGAATTTCTTTTACCTATCACATCAAGCATGAATGGGTGTGAGATTTTTCATCCATTGTCTTTTCAGTGTCTTCTGAGATGATTATAGTTTTTCTTATGCAATTTATTGTTTTGATGTCTTATAAGAGTTAATAAACTTTAAATCCTTCTTGCATTTCAGATAAAATCTAACAGCATTTTATAAAATTCACAAATAAAATATTCAAGAAAATGTCTCCCCTGAAGCTTTGAAGGAATTAACTGATAAGAATATATTTTATCAAAGCCTTTATGTGAAGCAATTTTTTAATATTCAAAAAGTTTTCCTTTTTAGTGTTTTGGGCTTTGACATTTGGGTCAATCTTGATAACTTATATTAGCAAATATGCCTTTCTATTCTCACTATAATTTCTAATTTTAATCTTGTTTTATCACTTTTCTGAATTGAATAGAAATTTGTTACTAAATATGTTTACATATCTAAATTTGTACAAATAAATATATGTATTTGCTGCTTCTGTTAATATTGATTTTTATTTTTATTCCTATTCTTTTTTCCTTCTGAATTCTTTTGCATTTTACTATTATTATTTTAATTTTTTCATTGAGATATAGTTGACATAAAACAACATATTAGTTTTAGGTGTGCAATATAATGATTCAATATTTGCACATATTGCAAAAAGATCACCACAATAGGTTTAGTTAACATCCATCACCACACATTGTTATAAAAATTTTTTCTTATGATGAGAACTTTTATGATTCTCTTAGCAACTTTCAAATATACAACAGAGTATTATTAATTGTAGTAACCATGCTGTACATTACATCCCCAGGACTTATATATTTTTTAGCTAGAAGTTTCTACCTTTTCACCCCCTTTTTCCATTTCATCCACCCCCATGTCCTGCCTCTGGCAACCACCAATATCTTTTCTGTATCTATAAGCTTGCTTGCTTTCTCTCTTTATATTCTACTTATTCTTTCTTTATATTCCACATATAAGTGAGATCATATGGTATTTGTCTTTTTCCATCTGACTTATCTCAGTTAGCATAATATCCTGAAGGTCCATCCATATTGTTACAAATGGCAAGATTTCCTTCCTTTTATAACTGAGTAATATTCCATCATGTATATATACAAAAATTTTTCATCCATTCATCTGTGGATGAACATTTAGGCTGTTTCCATGTTTTGGTTATTGTAAATAACACTGCAGTGAACATGGGGTTGCAGATATCTTTTCAAGTGAGTGTGTTCATTTCCTTTGGATGAATACCCAAAAGTGGAATTGCTGGATCATATGGTGTTTCTATTTTTAACTTCTTTTCTATACGGCTGCACCAATTTACATTTCCATTTGCAGTGGACAAGGATACCCTATTCTCCATATCCTTGCCAACACTTGTTAGTTCTTGTCTTTTTGATAATAGCCATTCTAATAGCTATGAGGTGATATCTCATTGTGATTTTGATTTTTGTTTCTCTGATGATTAGTGATGGTGACACCTTTTCATGTACCTGTTGGCCATCTATATGTCTAGTTTGGAAAAAAGTTTGTTCTGGTCTTCTGCCTATATTTTAATCAGATTTTTTTTTTTTTTTTACTATTGAGTTGAATGAGTTTTTATATAATTTGGATATTAACCCTTTATCAGATACAGGATTTGCAAATATTTTCTCCCACTTGGTAGGTTGCCTTTTCTTTTGTTGATCATTTCCTTTGCACTGCAGAAGCTTTTTAATTTTATATAGCCCCAATTCTGAATTCTGCTTTTGTTGCCCTTGCTTTTGGTGTCAAATACAAAAAAATATATATATTGCCAATATCGATTGCGAGGAGCTTACTGCCTGTGTTTTCTTCTGGGAGTTTTATTGTTTCAGGTCTTATGTTCAAGTCTTTAACTCATTTTGAGTTAATTTTTGTGTATGGTATAAGATAGTGGTCAAGTTTCATTCTTTAGCAGATGACTATTCGGTTTTCCCAACACCATTTATTAAAGAGACTGCCCATTCCCCATTGTATATTTTTGGCTTCCTTTGTCCTAAATTAATTGACCACACATTCATGGGTTTATTTCTGGGCTCTGTATTCGTTCCATTGATCTGTGTATCTGTTTTTATGCCAGATCAAACTGTTTTAATTATTATGGCTTTGTAATATATTTGATATCAGGAAGTGCAGTGCCTCTAGATTTGTTGTTCTTTTTCTAGGTGATTTTCACTATTTGGAGTTAGGCTTTTGTGGTTCCATACAAATTTTAGGATTGTTTTATTTCTGTGAAACATACCATTGGAATTTTGATTGCATTGAATCTGTAAATTGGTTTGGGTGGTATGGAAGTTTTAACCATATTAATTCTTCCAGGCCATGAGCACAAAATAGCTTTCCATTTATTTGTGTCTTCTTTAGTTTTTTTCATGAAGGTCTTAGAGATTTCTTTGTATGGGTTTTTCACCATCCTGGCTCAATTTCTTCCTAGGTATTTTCTTCTTTTTGATGCAATTATAAAGAGATTGTGTTCTTAATTTCTCTTTATCATAGTTTGTGATCAGTGTACAGAAATGCAATACATTTTTGTATATTGATTTTGTATCCTGAAACTTTACTGAATATATTTATTTATTAGTCCTAACAGTGTTTTTGGTGGAGTTTTGGGTTTTCTATATATAATGTCATGTCATCTGCAAATAGTGACAATTTTAATTCTTCCTTCCCAACTTGGATGCCTTTACTTTTCTTGCCTAATTGCCCCAGCTAGGACTTCTAATACTATGTTGAATAAAAGTGGCAGGAATCAGCATCCTTGTCTTGTTACTGATCTTAGAGGAAAATTTTCATCATTGAGTGTAATATTAGCTGAGGGCTTCTCATATATGGCCTTTATTATGTTGAGTTATAGTCCCCCCTCCCCCATTCCCACTTTGTTGAGAGTTTTTGTCATGAATAGATGTTGAATTTTGTCAAATGCTTTTTCTACACATGTTAAAATGATTGTATGATTTTTATCCTTCATTTTGTTAATGTGGTGTATCACATTGATGGATTTATGGATGTTGAGCCATCCTAGACTCCCTGGAATAAATCCACTTGATCATAGTATATGAAGATCTTAACATATTGTTGAATTTGGTTTGCTAATAATTTTGTAGAGGATTTTTGCATTTATATTCATCAAGGATATTGTCTGTAATTTTCTTGTGGCATTCTTGTCTGGTTTTGGTATCAGAGTAATTCTGGCCTTGTAAAAATAGTTTGGAAGTGTTCCTCCTTTTTTTTTTTTTTGAAAGAGTTTGAGAAGGATTTGTATTAAGTCTTCTTTAGACATTTGGTAGAATTCACCAGTGAAGCTGTCCAGTCTGGAAGTTTGGTCCTGAACTTTTGTTTGTTGGGAGGTTTTTACTACTCATTCAATCTTCTTACTACTAATTGGTGTGTTCAGATTTTCTATTTCTACATGAGTCAATCTCTGTTGGTTTTATCTTTTTAGGGATTTAGCCATTTCTTCTAGGTTGTCTGACTTGTTGGTGTATAATTGTTCTTAGAAGTCTATTATGGTTCTGTGTGTTTCTGTAGTATTAATTATAATGTCTCCTCCATTTCTGATTTTATTTCAGTCCTCTCTTTTTTTCTTGGCAAATCTATCTAAAGGTTTGTCAATTTTATTTATCTTTCTGAAAAAATAGCTCTTAGTATCCTTGATCTTTTCTATTTTTGGGGCTTTATTTCATTTATTTCCCTTGATCTTTGTTATTTCCTTTCTTTACTAGCTTTGGCCTTCATTTGTTCTTCTTTTTTTTAATTCCTTGAAGTGTAAAGTTGGGTTGTTTGGGATTTTTTGTTTGTTTCTTTTTTGTTTGTTTCTTGATGTAGGCTTTTATTATGATGAAATTCTTAGAACTTTTGCTGCATCCTGTAAGTTTTGGTATGTTGTATTTCCATTTTCATTGTCTCAAGACATTTTTTAATATCTCTTTTGATCTTCTCTTTGACCCATGGGTTGTCCAGTAGTATGTTGTTTAATCTTCATATATTTGTGAAAATATTTTACTTTTTTTTTTTTTGAAGATTTTATTTATTTGATAGAGACACAGCGAGAGAGGGAACACAAGCAGGGGGAGTGGGAGAGGGAGAAGCAGGCCTCCTGCAGAGCAGGGAGCCTGATGCAGGGCTCAATCCCATGACCCTGAGATCATGACCTGAGCTGAAGAGAGATGCTTAACGACTGAGCCAGCCAGGTGCCCTGAAAATGTTTTACTTTTATTATTGTAATTGATTTCTAATTTCATACCACTGTGGTCAGAAAGGTGCTTAATAGGATTTCAGTCTTTTTAAATTAATACTTATTTTGCAGCCCAACATAAGCTTGATATATGCTTGAGAAGAATGTGCATTCCATTGTTTCAGGATACAATGTTCTGTATTTTTCTTAAGTCCATCTGAAACAACATGTCATTTGAGGCCAATGTTACTTTATTGATGTTCTGTCTGGATGATCTATCCATTGGTGAAAGTGAGGTATTAAAGTTCCCTACTATTACTGTATTGCTGCCTATTTCTTTCTGTAGGTCTGTTAATATTTGCTTTCTCTATTGCGGTGTTCCTATCTCGGGTACATAAATACTTTAAAATGTTACATCCTCTTGTTGGATTGACCTCTTGATCATTATGTAATGACCTTCTTTGTGTCTTATTAGAGTCTATCTTAAAGTCTATTTCATCTGATATAAGTATAGCTGCCCCTGCTTTCTTTTGGTTTTCCTTTTACATGGAATATCATTTCCCATCCCTTCAGTTTCAGTCTGTAGGTATCCTGTATCTGAAGTGTGTCTCTGAGGCAGCATGTAGATGGGTCTTGTTTTTATCCATTCAGCCATTCTAAGTCCTTTCGATATGGGAAACAAGGGCAAAAGAGAATATTAAATTTCTTTACGGCCTACAGCCCATTGACAAGTCTTGAAACAGGCAGAGTGACATTCCTCTAGGAACTCAGCTGCCTGGACATTAATACTTTGCTAAGGGCAAAAGGCAATCTTGGTTTAACTTTATCCCAACCACCCAGGATCCTGTAAGTCTACTTTAACATATAAAAATTCCTTTGGAAACTTCCTTTTATCTCTATCCCCCAAGATATATGTTGGCAATTATCCCCCAAGAATATGGCCCATTGATATACATCTGAAGGGTCTCATGACTAAGGTTTTATTAGACAGCAATAAATGACCTTTTCCTAAAAACAGTTAGCCCCCTCAAGGTCCTGGAAACCTTGTTTCCAAAATACCTTGGAGGTTTGTGCTGTCCCTAACACCCTCACAACTTGAAAGTATATAATCCCAACTCCTCACAACCCCAGTGCAGCTTTTTCTGTCCAAAGGTCCTGTTCACATGCTTTAATAAAACCACCATTTTGCACTGAAGACATCCCAAGAATTCTTACTTGGCCATCTGGCTCTGAACCCCAACATTTCCTACATCACTTTGATTGCAAAATTTAGCTCATTTACATTTAGTAATTATTGATAGGTATGTACTTACTCCCATTTTGTTAATGGATTTCTGGCTGTTTTGTAGTTCCTGTTTCTTCTCTTGGTCTTTTCATTATGATTTGATGATATCCTATAGAGGTATGCTTAGATGCTTCCCTCTTTGTCTTTTGTGTATCTGTAGTAAATTTTTGCCTTGTGGTTATCATGAGGCTTACATAAAACACCTTATATTTATAACAGTCAATTTTAAGATGTTAGCAGCTTAAGTTTGAATGCATTCTAAGCTGCTCTACATAATTACCCCCTCCACATATTATGTTTTTGATGTCACAATTTACAAGTTTTTATTTGGTGTATCCATTAACAAATTATTGTAGTTATAGTTGTTTTTACTACTTTTTTCTTTTAACCCTCATACTAGATTTATAAATGATTAACTGACCACCTTTTACAACTGTCATGTATTCTGAATTTTACTATATATTTTATCTTTATCATTGAGATTTATACTTTCTTAAGTTTTCCAGTTACTAATCAGTGCTCTTTAACTTCAGCTTAAAGAGATCCCTTTAACATTTTTTTTGTAAGCCTGGCTAATGATGATAAACTCTTTTAGCTTTTGCTTTTCTGGAAAAGTATCTCTCCTTCAATTCTTAATGACAAATCTTAACCTTTCTTTTTATAAATACTTAGATGTAAGTCTTTTTTAGTTCCATTTCTTTTAAATAGTTAATAAAATTTAGGATAGAAAATTACCTATTACTATATGTCAGTCTATATGTTTTGATATATAGTATTTTTATTACTCTATAAATTATCCACAGCTGTTTTAGATGTTCTCTTTGTATATATTATGTGTAGATAATTGATTTTTAGTTTCTGTGGTTAGGATATGTTTTGTTTTAGATTGTGTGTTTTAAAATTTAAACTTTTTACATTATGGAGAATTATAGATTTTAAGTTTATTGTTTAAAGTTAAGGAGGTGGCATCCTCTAATATGTAACTACAGGATTTCTCACAAGGGTTGCAGTCTGCATTTCCACCAGCAAGGCATGAAGATTCCTATCCCTCTTATCCAGCCAGAACTTGGCATTATTCAACTTTCTAATTGTTGACAGTCTGAAAGCTATAAAATTATACCTTATTTAAATTTGCATTTCTGATTATTAGTTTGAGCATGTATTCAAACACTGAGACCTTTTAAATTTCATTTTGCTTGCTTTTAGTCTTTGCCTATTCAGTATTGCTTTTCTTCCATTGTCTTGTTTGTTTGAAAAGGTTCCTTTACAGTCTGGACCAGAGGTCAGCAAAATTTGGTATGCAGGCCAAATCTGATATGCTGCCTGTTCTCATATAGCCAAAAGGCTAAAAATGGTGTTTATTTTTTAAATGATTGGGGGAAACTGAAGAGAAGAATAATATTCAGTGACACATGAATATGATATGAAATCTAATTTTACTGTCCATAAATAAAGTTGTATTGAACATAGCCTCATTTATTTACATATTGCATATTGCTGGCTTTATGCTGCAATGGCAGAGTTGAGTAGTTCAAACAATATATGACACCCAAAGCCTAAAATATTTACTAGCTGTTCCTTTACAGAAAAAGTTTTCTGACCTCTAGTCTGAAAGAAAGTTTCTGATTGATTTCAGGCATTGTAAATTCCATCTCTCAATCTATACTCTATTTAGACTTTGTGTTCTCCAATCAATAGCCACTATTTTTATATATCATATTGGTTTTAAAAATGTTTTTTGTCTGCTACTCTGTGCTTTTAAGGTTATGTTTAAAAAGTTCATTTCCTCTTCTATATGCAGATATTTTCTCACATTATCTATAATTAGTTTTATTTTACTTTTACATTTTTGTGTCTTATAAAACATGATTCCATCTTTGCTAATTAATGAGATAAATTTTAATTTTTCTCCATAGTGAACCAATTTCCCCAAAACCATCTAATAAACAACCTGTTCTTTCCATTTAGTACATAAATATGTAGTGCCATCTTTCTTGTATATTAAGTTTTTATATGTTCATGGGTCTGTCTCCAAACTTTCTCTTTTGATTCATCAGGCCATTTATTTATTTATTAGTTATTGTAATAACTGAAAGAGCAAGTGTTGATCTTTGCTTTTTTAGTATATGTCACTTTAGTTATTTGCACACTTCTATTTTGTCCATGCAAATATCAAATAGGTTTTTTTATACTCCAGATGGATATATTTTTATTCAGTTGAGGTAATAGATTAAATTGGGAAAAACATATCTTTATAATTGTGGTCTCTTCTCTACATTTAGCTGTGGAGATTCTATTCTGCCAGTCTTCAATTCATTTTCTGGGTTATTTATACTGATGTGGGTGCTACCTAGTTGTATCTGTGGGATGAGATGAGGTTATGATCCTTCTACTTGGCCATCTTCCCTGGAAGTCCTAATATCTTTATAATATTAAATGGACTCATCCACAGCACAGAATATAATCCATTTATTCATATAATCATCTACATACATTAGTGAAATTTAACATTTTTAAAATTTGAGTTTTATGTATTCCTCATAAGGAGAATTCTCAGGTACCTTAAATTTTTATTGTATTGGAAGGATGCCTTTTTTTTTTTTTATTGTATTTTCTAGTTGATTTTTGCTGGTATAGAGAATGCCATTGGTTTTTGTATATTGATTTTCTCTGGCAACCTTGCTGAACTATTATTATTGATTAAGGTGATTTGTTTAGGTAAATGATAGTATTTCTAAAGAACATTTTTACATTTTCCCTTAAAAGCCTAATACCTTTACATCACCATCAGCATCACTATTATTGTTATTATACTTTATCGTATTGACCAAGAGGTCTGATACAATGTTAAATGACATTATTGTTGGTGGGAATCTTGTTCTTTAAAATGAAGTAACTCTTAAGTTTTCCATTAAGTATACTATTTATTATATTTGTGTGTGTGTAGATATAAACTTTAACAAGTTAAGGAGATTTCCTTCCACTCTGGTATATGACTGTTTTTTTTCTAATAAATGAATCTGGAAATTTTTCAAAGATTTTTTTTTTTGTCTCTATTGAGGCAATCACATGACTTTCCCTCTCTTTATGTGGGAGATTATATTGTTAATTTTTCATGATATAATTCACACACCATTAAATTCAGCACTTTTAAAGTATACAGTTGAAAACAAACTGAGGGTTTTAGAGGGGAGTGGGGTGGGGGTGAGAGAAAAATCTTATTAAATTTGGAAATACAAAACATTAATGAACCAGCCATGTTTCAAACAAAAAGACATCTTTATGAATTCATTCAGTCCCATGTAATTAATTCTTGTTGATTTTGATCTTTGATAGCAGTTTTATGAATCCATCAGTTTCTCCACTAGAGTTCCATAAATTTTGACCCACTTCAGTGTATGATATGAAAGTTATCAGAAACCATGAGAGACTATGGACTCTGACAAACAAACTGAGGGCTTTACAGGGGAGGGGGTTGGGGGGGATGGGTTAGCCCGGTGATGGGTATTAAGGAGGGCACGTATTGAATGGAGCACTGGGTGTTAGATGCAATGAATCATGGAACACTACATCAGAAACTAATGATGTAATGTATGGTGACTAACATAACATAATAAAATAAAATAAAATAAAAATAAAATAAAATATTAAAAAAATATACAGTTGGGTGATTTTTAGTATATCCATAAAGGTATCTAGTTCTAAAACATTTTAATCACCCTGCCAAAGGAAATCCTATTTCTATTAAGCAGTTATTCCTCATTGCTCTGTGTCCCCAGTCCCTGTCAACTACCACACTGATTTCTGTCTCTATGCATTTGCCCATTCTGTGCAGTACATATCAGTGGAATCATACAATGTGTTTTCTTTCATGTCTGGCTTCTTTCACTTAGCATAATATCTCCAAAGTTCATCCATATTGTAGCATATATCAATACTTCATTATTTTTATACCTCAATAATACTCCATTATATAGATATACCATATTTTATTTATTCATCACTTGAATATTTGGGATGTTTCTACTTTTTGGCTATAATGAATAATGTTGCTATGAACATTTGGATACAAGTTTTAACATGGATACACACACACACACACATACACATACACACTCTTTCATTTATCTTAGGTATATACCTAGGAATGGAATTTCAAAATTATAAGCTAACTCTATGTTGAAATTTTTGAAGAATTGCCAAACTGTTTTTGAAAGCAGCTGCATGTTCTCCATTCCCATCAGCAATACATTAGTGTTTTCCATATCTTCATCTATACTTTTTTTTTATGAGAACCTTTTTTATTATAGTTACTCTATTAGGTGGGAAGTTCTATCTCATTGTGGTTTTTGACTTGCTTTTCCCTAATAATTATTAACCATTTGTATATCTTCTTTGGAGAAATATCTGGTCAATTTCTTTCCACATATTTTAATCAGGTTATATTTTTGTTATTGAATTGTAAGAAATCTTGCTAATCTGGATATCTTTTTTCTTTTTCCCTAATTGCTCTAGCTAAGTCCCCAGTATAATGTTGAATAAGAGTGGCAAGAGCAGATATCCTTGTCTTGTTCCTCATTTTAGGAGGAAAGCATTCAGTCTTTCATCCATAATAGAATAATTGTGAATTTTTCCCAGATGCCTTTATCTGGTTGAGAAAGTTTCTTTCTATTCCTAGTTTGTTTAGTGTTTTATAATAAGGGTGTTGGATTTTGTCAAATGCCTTTTCTGCATCCATTGACATGATCATGTGTTTTTTATTCTTGATTAAATGGTCCATTGCATTGATTGATTTTCATATATTGAACCAACCTTGTATTCCTGGAATGAATCCCACTTGGTCATGGTGTATAATACATTTCATATGTTCCTGGATTTGGTTTGCTAGAATTTATTTTGAATTTGTCTATATTCATAAAGCATATTGGTCTGTAGTTTAATTTCTTTTAATGTCTGTGTAATGATTTGGGAATCAGGGTAATATTGGCCTCATAGAATGATTTGGTTAGTGTTCCTGCCCAAAAGAAGAGATCCCAGACAATGCCAAGTGGAATAGAACAATCATCCAGCTGATCTAAACAATCCATAGAATCATGATAGATAATAATCACTAAACCCCACTTCTTAAAATACAAAAATTATAGTCTTGCTTCTTTATCTGAGTATACCCAAAACTCTTTTCAAGATCTGCCCTGTGAGCAAGGGTGGAGGGTCTCTTGAAACGCAGGGAACATAAAGTGTTCTGATGCTCGTTAGGGGTGGGGAAGGTGGTCCTTACCTGAAGTTAGCAAAATTCGAAGAGGCTACTTCAAAAGAGGGTTCTAAGAAAATACATTTGAAAGGAGGTAAATATATATATTTGAAAAGAAAGGGAATCATAGTAATTGTTTAGAAAAATAAAAGGAAGTATGACATTGAAGACCTATAAAGAGATTGTGATGTTTGTTCAAGGAAGTAATACACTAATAATCATTTTGTTCAGAGGTGCCTGGGTGGCTCAGTCAGTTAAGTGTCTGCCTTTAGCTCAGGTCATGATGTTGGGCTCCCTGCTCAGTGGGGAGTCTGCTTCTCCCTCTCCCTCTGCCTCTCCCCCTGCTTGTGCTCACTCACTCTCTCTGCCAAATAAATAAATAAAATCTTTAAAAAATAATTTTGTTCATTTTTTGACTAAATATATAAGGTTTTGGGGGGATTTTTTGGCTCATAGGTGGGCTGAGTTCCTCATCTTTATAATTTATCACTTTTATAGTAGCTGTTTCAAGTGGGTAGAACCAACTATAAAATTGTGTGGGTTTTTTCCCCCTCTATCTGGCTATTTCCTCAGTATCCTCTTTCCAATGGGACCCTTGAAAGTTCACTGTATCACTGTCAGTAATGGATAGAAGGTTATTTAGAAGATTGAGATAGGGGCGCCTGTGTGGCTCAGTCGTTAAGCATCTGCCTTCGGCTCAGGTCATGATCCCAGGGTCCTGGGATCAAGCCCCACATCGGGCTCCCTGCTCAGCAGGAGGCCTGCTTCTCTCTCTCCCACTCCCCCTGCTTGTGTTCCCTCTCTCGGTGTGTTTCTCTCTGTCAAATAAATAAATAAAATCTTTAAAAAAAAAAAAGATTGAGATATATTTGCTCTCCAGGACATGCTTTCTCTAAAGAGATAATATGACTGAACACTGGCACAATGGCTAAGACTTGTCTGGGGAGGAATCATTTATCACAGAGAATGAAAAGATTTTGCAATCAACATTTCTATTCCAGCTGATTCTATTTATTATCTAGGTCAAATGGGGCAGATTCAATCAGTATTTGTAGGGTATCCAAAGCCAGACTGAGTGAGGCACAGAGTATTTCCTATTAAGAAATCCATAATACTTTGACATTTGAATATATTGCCTTTTGTAGAATATTGGAACTTCCAATGTTTTAGGACATTTAGTAAAAACATAAAGCAAAAATGTTACTTTTCCCAATTATCTCTTTTTTTCTACAGCCTGATTATGATGTGTATAAGTCGGAATGTCTTCGAGCTTATTTTACTTGAAGTTTGTTGAGTTTTTTGAGCTGTGTAAATTAATATTTCCCACAAAAATCAGGGAGTTTTCAGCCATTATTTTTTTCAAGTATTCCTTTCCCTTTCTCTTTCCTTCTGTTATATGTATGTTGGAATGTTTGATGGTATCCCCCAGGTCTCTGAGCCTGTATTCACTATTCATTTTTTCTCTCTGTCCCTCAGATCTGTTCCTTGAACTACCTTCAAGTTCACAGATTCATTCTTCTTCCAGCTCAAATCTGCTTTTGAGTCTCTCTGGTAAAATTTTCATTGCAGGTATTATACTTTTTAATTCCAGAATTCCTCCCCCCCTTTTTTAAGTTTTTTTTTTTTCTTCCCTTCAAGTTGTTTGACCGAGCCATTATTGGTGTCTTGGGCAGCTAAGATATTAAAGTTACAGTTGCTGCTTAATGTCTTTGACAAGTCCCTTAAGGGGGCAGGGGGAAAGCTGTTTGCATTAGGCAAACTTGAGTCAGTTCAAATAAAGACAAGCCATTTTAGTGAAGATTTCATGGGAACTGCCAAACAAGTCAAATAATGACAGTTATCTGGGGCTTTGGAGAAACTCCAACCCTTTTCTCCCTCCAGTGACTGCTATGCTCTTGGTTTCCCTGTGATTGTGGAATTGTTGGTTTTCAAAGCTACCATGGAGCTGGGGAGTGTGGTATGGAAACAGGCCAAGTTCAAATGCCACAAAGGTAATGTTGTTACTGAGATTCAGCTGTTCTTGAATAAATGCTCCTCAGATTGTTTTAGCCTTCAGTTAATTTTCAGGTTCTAAATAAGCTGATTGGACAATTTTTGCCATTGTTCTTTGTTGCTTTTATGGAGATTTTAGGTGACCTTTGGTTCACAAGTTCCATTCACATCACTCATTCACTGAAAGGCTTTTTCATGTAGAAATTTCCTTGGGTAATATTAAGTGATTATAATGCATGATTTAAAAAAAAGAGTGTTGAATTTTTTAAAGCTAAATTTTATTTGGGATTTTTGCATCCAGATGCATAAATAAAATTGTATTATTTGTTGTTTTGTCATCTGATTTTGGAATTCTAATTATACTTTTCCTGAGTAATATTCAAACTATCATTCAAAATGACAGTGTTCACTGTTTAATCATTATGGAGCACAGCCAATCAGAATGTAAGCAACTAATACAACTGTATAAGTAAGAAGTGGTTGAATATTATCTCTTCCTATTAGGCTGGACAGCATTTGCTCTTTCCTTGGGCAGCTTCTGTCAGTGTTATCTCTTTCTGAAAGATTGGTAGAACTCATCTGTAAAATCTAGGACTACTTGGGGGTGAGGTGGGAGAAAGATGTTGACTGTACTTTCTTTAATGCTTCTTATTCAATATTTCTCTTCACTTTTGATTCAATTTTGACACTTTATACTCTTACAGAAATTCACAAATTTAGGTTTTAAAAGATAGTAATATGAAGTTGTTCATAATACTCTCTTGTTCTTGCTTTGCCTCAGTCATGACTGTCATAGCTTTTCCCCCTCCTAGTCCACAGTCTAATCCAGAATCACTCATTATATTTAGCTTTTATGTTTCTTTAGCCTCCTTCAGTCTGGAATAATTCTTTAGCAATTTCTTTGTCATTCATTGGTATTTTGAAGAATTCAGGTCATTTATTTTGTAGACTGTTCCTCAGTTTTATTCAGTCTAATGTTTATTTATGATTAGATTCACGTTGTATATTTTTGGAAGAAGTACTACTAATATGATGTCCTTCTAAGAATCATAATCTTTAGGGCACCTGGGTGGCTCAGTCATTAAGCGTCTGCCTTTGGCTCAGGTCATGATCCCAGGGTCCTGGGATCGAGTCCCACACTGGGCTCCCTGCTCGGCGGGAAGCCTGCTTCTCCCTCTCTCACTCCCCCTGCTTGTGTTCCTGCTCTCGCTGTGTCTCTCTCTGTCAAATAAATAAAAAATCTTAAAAAAAAAATCATAATCTTTAATACAAGTGCTTGGAAATATGTCATGTTTTCCCAAAATACAAGATTCTAAAGCATTAATTTTCTTATCAATTTCCAATTTACTGTATAATCATCAGAAGAGAGATTATTTATCATATTGATTCTTTAAAATGTATTGAGGGTTTTTTTTGTATTTTTGTAAATGTTTCATGTGTACTAAAAAGAATATATATTGCAGTGAATAACAAAAATTCCCAATTTCATTTAAGTGAAATATTTTCCTCTTTCTCACTGAAAGCTAACACAGGGGGAAGAGGCATGCTTAGTTGCACTATTTCCTTGTTTGGTTCCTCCATCCATTCTCATCAGTTCTTTCTCTATATCCTCTCATCTTGAATTTGATGGTGGACAAAAGTGGGAGAGGAAGAGGAGAGAGAAAACTTTTATTTGCCTGCTATTATGCATATCTATGTTGATGCTCAGTGGATGTTCAAAGTTGAATGTTTCTCTTGAGGGTAGTCCCAAGGGGTTCCTTAAAGATTCCCCAGCTGGAAACACTTGGCTATGGCTCCCTGATGCATGCTGTGCCTCTGTGGCTGGTTGCTTATTCCCTCTACACTGAACTGCCTCTAGTAATAAATGTCCCCTTCTTTCTACTAGTAGCATTGCTATTCAAGCTCCAGAAGACTGGAATTAAGCTCTTTGTTTCTTAAAGCTCTTTAATAGGTATAAGAGGACATCTCTTTTACCTGTGAAGGAGGGGAAAGAAGTTCTCTTTCCTCACCTCCCAGACATATTTGCCCTGCATGTAGTGCTTGGGCTATGTGTTGCAAACTACTTAGCAACTACTCCAAAACAGATAGAAAAAGACTCATTTTAATAATTAATCTATTATAGACTCAATATGATACTAATTATGTTCTCTAGTGACAATGCACTGTAATTAGAAATTGAGGAAAAATGATACTAAAAAGTTTTTTCATGTCAATGAAAACTTAATAGCTATAATAGTTAAGACGGTATAGTAGTACCACAGAATTAGACAAAAAAGACAAATGGAAGAGAAGAGCCCAAAATAAGGCTGCACATATATGGGAACATGAACTGTGACAGAAGTGCTAGTAGAAATTAATGAACAAAAAACTGAAAATTATAAATGGTTCTTGGAGGTCCTGCACACCTGCTCCCACCACAGCATGTTGCATGCTGCCAACCTTGGGCCCAGCCTGGGCCATCACCTAGTGTCTGCTGCTGCCACCCAACCAACAGCCTGAAGTCTTCTACAACAAGATTTTCACAAACAATGTGTGGCACAGTGCTGTCAGCAAGAAAACATTCCCCACTGTTAATCCACCCATGGGAGAAGTCATCTGTCAGGTAGCTGAAGGAGACAAGGAAGATGTGGACAGGGCAGTAAAGGCGGCCCAGGCTGCCTTCCAGCTGGGTTCACCCTGGTGCTACATGGACACATCTGACACAGGCCACCTGCTGAGCAGCCTGGCTGATCTGATTGAACAAGACCAGACCTACCTGGCAGCCTTGGAGACCCTGGATAACAGCAAGCCTATGTCATCTGGACATGGTCCTCAAAAGCCTCCATTATTACCCTGGTTGGGCTGATAAGTACCATGGGACAACCATTCCCATGGACAGGGACTTTTTCAGCTATATCCACCATGAATCTATCAGAGTGTTCAGGCAGATCATTGCATGGAACTTCCCACTCCTGATGCAAGTCAGGAAACTGGGCCCAGCCCTGGCAATAGGAAAGGCTGTGCTGAAGGAAGCTGAGCAGACTCCACTCACCACCCTCTATGTGACCAACCTCATTAAGGAGGCTGGCTTTCCCCCTTGCATAGTTAATATTATTCCTAGATTTGGCCCCACAGATGGGGCTACCATCACCTCCCATGAGGATGTGGACAAAGCGGCCTTCACGGGCTCCACTGAGGTTGGCCACCTAGTCCAGGTTGCTGCAGGGAGCAATAACCTCAAGAGAGTGACCCTGGAGTGTGTTTGTGTGTGGGGGCGGGCAATATCATCATGTCAGATGCAGACATGAACTGGGCCATGGAACAGGCCCCCTTTGCCCTGTTCCTCAAGCAGGGCCAGTGCTGCTGTGCAGGTTCCCAGTTTGTGCAAGAAGATATTTACACTGAGTCTGTGAAGCAGAGCATCACCTGGGCCAGGTCTTGTGTAGTTGGGAACCCTTTGACAACTAGGGACCTCAGGTAGATGAAACTCAGCTTAAGAAGGTCCTTGGTTATATCAAATCTGGGAAAGAGGAGGGGGTGAAGCTGTTATGTGATAGAGGGGTGACTGCTGACCTCGGCTACTTTGTCTAGCCCACCATCACCATTTGGAGATATATAAGACAGCATGACTACTGCCAAGGAAGAGATCTTTGGGCCAATGATGCAGATCCTGAAGTACAAGACCACAGAGGAAGTCACTGGGAGAGCCAGCAATTCCAAGTATGGGCTGGCTGCAGCTGTCTTCACCAAGGACTTGGACAAGGCCAATTATCTGTCCCAAGCCCTCCAGGCTGGCACTGTGTAGGTCAACTGCTATGATGTGTTTGGGGCCCAATCACCATTCAGTGGCTACAAGCTGTCCAGAGCGGCCAGAAGCTGGGAGAGGATGGGCTGCAGGCACATACTTAAGTGAAAACCATCATGGTCAAAGTGCCTCAGAAGAACTCCTGAAGAACTGTGCCAGCTCCCTCACTCATCCAGTGACAGAGGTAAAGGACGTCAGCAGCAAAGCCAAGAAAAATGACCCTCGTACACTAAAAGTCTCAAAAGAGAAATTCTCCGGCAAAATCTCTTGATCATTTGAACTGATAAATAGGGTGGGTGTTGGGCAAAAAGTACATGAAAGCCTTTTACACTGCAACAGTACTACTAGCTTCTGGGCTAATTTTTCAAAACTAGATTCAAATGTCTTATCCTGTCCATCTGATATACTTCTGTAACTTGCTTTTATGGGGGAACAAAAAGCCAATGTTTATATGTGTACTAACAAGTCAGGGCAACAGCTAGTGCCCTGCTTTGTAGTCTGGACTAAAATTCATTAAAAACAATGCTGCTGTTCACTTTTTGGTTAAAGAAAGAAATGGTTATTGGAAAATTGATTATCCAAATATAAAAAATGATAAATTCTTGCCTCATTTTGTACACAAAATTCAAATCCAGTCAGATTAAAGAACAAATTGTGAAAAGCAAAACTTTAAATTATTAGAAAATGAATTGTAGAAGATATTAAGACCTCAGGGTAGGAATACCTTTAATCATGATACCAAGAACCTATTTCATAAAAGTATTGTTGGATAATTAAAATATTTATGTAAAAAAATAATCATCAAACTTGGAGGTAAATCATTTAAAAGTAGGCAGAGATTAAAAAGGTAATTCTTTGAAAAGGGAACCCAATTTAGCAATGTATATGCTCAATATCATTGGTGGAAGAAAATAAAAATTAGAAATAAGATTCTATCTTATATCTATCATATTGGCAAACATTTGAAAAGTCAGGTAATACCAAGTATATTAGTTTGTTAGAGCTAGTATAACAAAGTACCACAAACTGGGTGGTTTGCACAACAAATTACTTGTTTCATGGTTCTGTAGCCTAGAAGAGTAAGATCAAAGTGTTGGCTCCCTCTGGAAGCTGTGAAGGACAATCTGTTCATGCTCTCCCTAGCTTCTGGTGGTTCGTTGGCAACCTTTGGTGTTCCTTGACTTCTACATCTCTACAATATCTGTCTGCCTTTATCTTCACATGGCATTCTCCCTATGTCCAAGTTTCCCCTTTTGCTAAGGACACCAGTCATGGGATTAAGGACCCACCCTACTCGAATATGACCTAATTTTATTAATTTTATCTACAGTGACCCTATTTCCAAATAAGGTCATATTTGAGATATTGATGATAAGGGATTCAATATGGAATTTTCAACATGACTTTATGAATTTTGGAGGAGGACACAATTTAACCCATAACACCAAGTGTTGCCAAGGATGTGGAATAATGCAAACTCTCAATCACTATTAATGGAAACACAAATTAGTACTATTGATTTAAAATGCAATTTGACAGTATCTATTAAAAGTAATGATATATAACCATAACCCAGACATTTTACTTCTAGACATCTTATCCTATGGCCTCTATTATACATGGACGTAAGATGATGTGTTTAAAGATGCGTGTAATAGCATTTTTTGAAATGGAGAAAATAGACTGGACAAATAGGCAACTGAAAATGAAAGAACTGGTACCTCATGTTTTAACAAGGATAAGGGTCAGAAAAAAAGAGTTAAAAAAACCAAACTATATAGTGATTCATATTCTATGATATATTTAAAAGTATGTATAGTCTATAGCTGTCTGCATATGTAGAATTAGGTATATAAATCTGGGATGATAAGTATGCATAGCACCTTCAGGGTGGTGGTTTAACTAGGGAGAAGAGGGCAGGGGGTGGGATTTCAGAGTTCTCGGGCTGCAAATATATTTAAAGTTTGGTTTGCTTAAAAACATAATAACCTGGGCGCCTGGGTGGCTCAGTCGGTTAAGCGACTGCCTTCGGCTCAGGTCATGATCCTGGAGTCCCGGGATCGAGTCCCGCATCGGGCTCCCTGCTTGGCTGGGGGTCTGCTTCTCCCTCTGACCCTCCCCCCTCTCATGTGCTCTCTCTCTCTCATTCTCTCTCTCAAATAAATAAATAAATAAAATCTTTAAAAAAGAGAGAGACCGGGGCGCCTGGGTGGCTCAGTCGTGAAGCGTCTGCCTTCGGCTCAGGTCACGATTCCAGGGTCCTGGGATCGAGTCCTGCGTTGGGCTCCCTGCTCCTTGGGAGCCTGCTTCTCCCTCTCCCACTCCCCCTGCTTGTGTTCCCCTCTCTCGCTGTGTCTTTCTCTGTCAAATAAATAAAATCTTTAAAAAAAAAAAAAAAAGAGACCTAAAAGTGCTCATATCTTTTAAAAAAAAATAAAAATTAAAAAATAAATAAATAAAAACATAATAACCTAGAGAAAATGTGGTATAATGTTAATATTTATTGTGTTTGGGTTTGGCCATATGACCTTTCATTATATTCATCTCTTTTTCCAAATGTTTGAAATATTTTATAAGAAAAATATTTTTAAAAATCTCAGCAGTGTGGAACGATGTGCTGACAATAAGAAGATGAAATTTAGGATATGAATAAAAAAAAAATCCTAACCTTGAATCAAATAGAAACCCCACCAATTGATTGTATACGCAGTAGAGGGCATAGGAGTTAGAGGAAGAGTTTGTTTAAATATCTATGGTTTGATTTAACTATAATTTCATGTGTCAATATTATTAAGGCCTGCCAACAAATCTAGTTTGTCCTTAAAGCCAAATAGTATGAGTGAAATGTCTAAAACAGAAAAATGATATAATAGACTTTGTTTCAGCTAAAACTTAGCTTGTTCAATTTTATAGAAACTGGAAGCTATTTGGAGGACAATGACCACAATGTAGAGAGGAACTATTGAGTTGTGTCAGTGCAGCACTAGCAAATGCTTGGCTTAGAGAAGATGAAGTTCAAGATGGGTATGATAACCATCATTACTTATTGCTGTCCTATAGAAGTGGAATTTGGCTCATTTGCTGTGACCTGCAAGGTAGAACAAGAGCCAAGAACCAAGAAATTGTGAGGGGATGATTACAAATGTTATGTTTTACTGCAACATAAAGAACTTTCCAATAGGACTGGCCAGATATGACATGGTCTTCCTCAGAAAGCAGAAAATTCCTCACCAGTAGAGTTGCTTAAGCAAAGACCTTGACTATTTAGTTGTTGACTAGACTAGAACAGTGATTCCAGAATTTGGGGTTTCATGGATCAGTAAAATTTCAGATGAGTAAATGGAGAACCAACAAAGCTTCTAACCTACTATTCTACTAAGGAAAATTTTTACAGCATCTGTATTTTTCATCTATTTCTACCATTACTTTAACACCAAAATCAATGAAGAACATCATCCCAGAATATTTTTTTTCTTCTCAAGAAAGCAACATTGGCCACTTTGTACTGATATTTTTTAAGTATTTTAAATAGAGGAAAATTTAAACATTTGGGTTTTTTCTTTTTTTTTAAGATTTTATTTATTTATTTGAGAGAGAGAATGAGAGAGAGAGCGCATGAGAGGGGGGAGAGTCAGAGGGAGAAGCAGACTCCCTGCTGAGCAGGGAGCCCGATGCGGGACTCGATCCTGGGACTCCAGGATCATGACCTGAGCCGAAGGCAGTCACCCAACCAACTGAGCCACCCAGGTGCCCCATTTGGGTTTTTTTCTTGATTAAATATATCAGTATGGGAATTCATACATATAATTGTATACCATGAAGTGGAATTCAAATATAAAAGCTATTCTTGAAATTTTTTTTTAAGATTTTTATTTATTTTAGAGACAGAGAGTAAAGCAGGGGAAAGGGGAGAGAGAGAGGAAGAGAGAGACTCTTAGGCAGATTCTGCATTGAGTATGGAGCCCGATGTAGGGCTTGACGTGGGGCTTGATCTCAGGACCCTGAGATCATGACCTGAGTGAAAACCAAGAGTCAGAGGCTTAACCACCTGAGACACCCAGGCGCCCTGAAATTTATTTTTGTTTATAGTCCTTGTCAAACATACTGTTTGGCCTAGAGGTGGAAGCAAACTCCAAATGTCATTCTGCTTAACTTAGAATATTCCAGGTGAGCTGAGAAAAAACAAAAAATAACATTTTTATTTGGCTCCAGCCTCCCTTTTGTGTCTTTCTTTTTAGGCCAGAGCAGGTCAGGATCTGAGATCCAGGTCTGTTAGAAGAGAGGAACAGAGCTATGGACTCCAAATAATTCCTTCAAGGAGGGCCTCCCAACCTGGAAATAAGGAGAGAAGCCATGCCCCTCACCCCCAATTGACACATACACAGCAGGGTAATTATGGTTCCAAATGCCTGCTTACAATGAGGACTCAAAGGTCAAAAATCAGTAAGAAGACCATGCTTCCTCATAGATTGGGCTGATCCAGGGGACACTGATCTATAACAGTGTTTCTCAACTTCTGCTTTTGATATTTGGGGCTCTAATGCTTTCTTGTCAGGGGCTGTCCTGTGTACTGTAGGATATTTTTCAGGATTCCTGATTTACTCATTAGATGCCAGTAGCATCTCCTACTCTCCAGTTGTAAGAATAAAAATGTCTCTGGACATACCAAGTGTTCCCTAGGGGCAAATTTCTCCCAGTGGAGAACCACTTGTTTAGAAGATTTGTAGATGCTCTGAGCCTGGAAACCTTAGGATCAATCTTCTTGAACTGTGTTAGTGTGTATAAAAGAGGTTTTCTAATGGTAACCCTAGAATCACTCATTTGTTTTTCTCATGTCTTATTAAGCACAAATGAAGATCAGAAAGGGGTTGAGAGTGGGCAGGTTTACAGGCTCTCCCCAATTGAGTCAGAGATCTTTCTGCTTTTGAACATGGATAAAAATATCTGGGAACAAGTTTCAGCTGTACTTGAGTGTAGGAAACTGGTGAACTTTTAAATGCCATACTTGCCCTCTTTGCATTAATCAGTCTTGATGAAGGCTGTGGCCCTTTTATCATGCTGTTTTTTCTTTTTAAAAAATTACCTCAAAGTATTTGTAAAACATTTTTAAAGTTTATAGTGTGACCATTACATTTCCTTCATTCTCCTAAAGGCATCGAAAAGTTAACTTCATTATTTGGGGAAAATCCCTACTTACATAGGCAAATTTCTCTCAAATACATACATATGGCTTCTCTTATTCTAGGTTTGGCTTTCTGCCTGAATCAAAAGCAGGAACTGTATTTGCCTTTGAGAGAAGGATTTGTGACCTGACTTTTATTTTCCAGTGCCATTTTGTAGAAATCTGCAACCACACGCTACCCAGATATAAGTAGCCTCTTTCGTTCATACTAATGGAAAAATCATACTTAGTATAGAGGGACTAAAACTATGTCTGCAAGACACCATTGGGACTTGGAAAGCAAGCAAAAGGAATGAAGTACTATACCAATTAAATGACTATTTGGGATTTATTTAACAGTGTAAGACAAAGAGTAGAAATCAGAGTTTGGAGCAAAGCATGACTTGCATGAAGATACTTATTATTAATAAGTAGATCACATAAATAAATTTCATATAGGCTAACATCCATCTCAGTTTCTTAATGGAGCTGTATACAATGTCTGGATCCTATTTTTTCCAGAATTTTGTCTCTTGCTTGTGCTCGGAATCCCATTTATTCTAGTAGGACAAAGAAATCCCAGTCACCAATTATGGTAGATGAACATCCACTGATCTGTAAAGAATTAGCTCAAAAAAGGTACAGCTAGTAGGCCAATCGTTCAGGATCTCCTAATCCCATGGATTGGAAATTATTAACTGTTTAGAAAAATGGTATAATGGGCTAGTCAGAGTGGCATTTTTTTTTAATATGTGTTTTGTTTGTAAATGGGTCAAGACTTCTTGTTTCAGATATAGATACTGTCAGAGGTAAAAACAAAAACAATTGAAAAACACCTTTAATATTTAAAATATCCCCTGTAGTCTTATTATTTAGTTCATTTAAGCTTTGGGGTACTGGAAAATGAAGAATTTCCTTTTAGGAAGGTCAGCACCTGAGTTTCAGGTTGACAGAGCACTACCATGTATTCTCTTACCCCCTTTCCTAGGAAATTAAATGGTTATGATCTTCTATCTTGGTTTTTGCTCACACTTTTCCATCAGTAACTATCTGAATACATATTTAGGGCTCATTTTTTTTGCTTTGCTCACAGTTGGAAATTTCCCAAATATGACTCGTGCAAATGTCTTTGACTTTGTTTTTATTCCTCTTTTCAGATGCTGAGAATTTAATGATCATTTTCTTTATGCTTCTTTTATATCTGTATTTCAGATGCATATTCTATAGGAATTTACTCTTGGTTTCAGTAAGGTTCTTTGTGTGACATATAAGTTGCCTTTTTGCTGAATGTGAGGGATTTTTATTACATTCCTATAAATATCACATACACAAATTTCATTTTTATACTAACCATACTATTATCAGAGTTTTATTGTATTTTTCTCTTAGGTGTTTGTTATATGAGGATAGAAATTTTTTCTTCTCTCATGCCCCCTTTGGAGCAAATGTTACCTCAAATAGAACAAAAATTAATAACATGAGACTAAATGAATTAAGAAAGATGATTAGAAGGATTCTTAGGATTAAGAAAAAGGATTAATGATTATGCATCCAGCATCAATGACCACAGCCTCAGGACTGCTTGAATGTCCAAGAGCTCACTGGGTACATGGCTGTGAGAAAGAACGAGATCCATAAAGTGAGATGAGCAGATAGAAAGGGGGAGAACTACGATCCTGATGTCTGCAAAGAGAAATTCTCTTTCCAGTGACACTAGGGGAGGTTCAAGAGAGTGAGTATAAATGGGGAAAGGCACAACTAAATGTGTCAGGGATTTCCATTTCCAGTCTGTTGAATGTTATATATAATTTAGGTTAAATTTAAGTTAGGTAGTAATTCCTGAAAGGTTTTTTCTAATAGAGGTTCTTTATAATATATAAGCACCAGTGAGTTAAAGAAACATTAGAGTATGTCCAAGAGGTCATTAAACATTTTATCTAAGTTTTCATCATAATAAAGTATGAGGATAGTATTCGGAGCTATATTAGTTAAAATCGCATGGTTACCTGATGATTTATCAGGATGCAATAAAGGGGGAGGTAAAAGCAAACAAATAGAAGATAGTAAACCTAATGTTATAATTTTAAAAGAAAGAAGAGTAGAAATATAGACCTAGTCCCAAATCTTGGGACAGCAATCTACCCTCATGTCATCTACTTCTTATCCCAGTTTGTAGTTCAAATGTCTCTGATGATCTTTGGGTGGCCCACTGAGCAATAGGCACAAAGATTGTCTACATATGGGCTATTCCAGTGATTTCTTGACATCAAGCTATTTACATTTGCAGTTTGCAGGGGTTCAAGAAAAAGGGCAGTTTTAGTTCTCAAATGATTCAAGTCAGAAAGGTGGAAGAAAATTAAAAATGTTAGTTTGTAGAGTTGTACCAAGCATTAGAGGACACTAGAAGAAATCAGGATCTAGTCTAGTATATAATAAATAGTATTAAAATCTAATAATATCTACAAAAATGTGTTATTGAAGCATATTCTTTTTATAATCATCCTTGTTTTAATAAACTTGGCCTAATTCTTTATAGAGGCATAGCAAGAATAGTGAGTTACCATACAAGTTCTTTAAATCTGCTTTGCTGGGACTTTTTATAAGGAATTTCAAATTGAGCTTTAAATAACCTCTCAAGGTTAGAAGCCAAATACTTAACATCAAGATTTGCCTACAATACCTATAGGTTTGGGTGAATTTCTCTTCTTGATGTACCCCAAATATCCTGAGGTCCCTGTACCTGTTAGGAAATGACATTCTTTACTCACCTGGTAAGGCTACCGGGTATTTTGGAAAGCAAGGTATCAGGTCAACATTTCCAAGGTGCTCTCTTGTTCCAGTCAACCTTCATTCCTCAAAGTTGTCTGGTCATACCTGAGGCTATTCATGTCTCTCAAATATGACATTCCAGTCAAAGCCTTGGTAATATAACCAATGTTTCCAATGGTGTTCTGTTCCAAAGAGAACAGATTCTTATTGAATTTACGTAAATGCCATGAAAGAAAGAATATTCACGGACAGATTTTGAATTCCAGAGGGTTCAGGTAGGGAGAAAAGATAAAATATTCCTTCATAAACAAGTTGAAATATTTATTTCTGTAAGGCATAGATATCTTAAGAGAAAAAGTTTCCTTAATTCTGGAAGATCAGACATTAGAGGACCAGCAATATTTCAAACAAAAGTCACCAAACTGTAATCATCTTTCTTAATTCATTTAGTCTCATGTTATTAATTTTTGTTCTATTTGAATGCAGCTTTCCCATTAGTTTTGGAAATTCTTACTCAGCTTAGCTTTATGACTTAAAATATATTAGAAACCGGTGTTTGTAAAAAAGTCCTTTTCATGAATTTCCTTGAAGAAGAAACACATTTTACAAGAGCATCAGAGCAATAACTATAAATGACAAAAGACTAAAATACAGCCACAAAGATCTGATGAGAGTTCATGATAATGCACTTGACAAGGAAATCTGTTTATTTCTGTGACATAACATCATTTGACATGACCTTATACCAGAACATATGAAAACTTCAGGAATTTCATATAATTTCTAAACCAGAGCATTTACCTATACAATGTAACCTAAGAAGGATTTTCATCATTTGTTTGACAATGCTTCCCTTGTAACTTAAACATACCAAATAAACAAGTCTAATTAGTCAAAAAGACTTCTTTAAGAATTTGAATACTTGGGAACTTTGGTAAAGACCTCAGAAGCTTCTAAAGTGCATGCCTAAATAGGATTACAGATCATCGTAAACTTTATGTTTAACCAAGGTAGCAATAAGAGATTCTACAGAAGGTTATATACAGTTATAAGTAAAACTTAAGCCCCTTTAATAGAGAAGTTTTAATTTTCAATAATCAAAAACTTGATAAAGATAAACTTTGTTTTTCTGGGCAGATAAAGACCTTGTTTATAATTTCTTATCAAGAGTAGACCAATAATCAGGCACCTGGGTGGCTGAGTCAGTTAAGCATCTTCCTTCCGCTCAGTCCATGATCCCAGTGTCCTGCCCCTCCCCCAGCTTGTGCTCATTCTCTCAAATAAAGTCTTAAAAAAAAAAAAGTAGACCAATAATCTAAGAAAAAACTGAATCTCAATCTTATACTAGTGTACTTTTAAAACTCACTCATTCCAATCTTAGTCATTCTTGACCATGCATAATTTTTTTTTTTAGATTCCCCTTCACAAACGTATAACTTTCTTTTTCATTCAGATTTTGTCCTAAGCCTTCTTTCTCTAAATAAACAGTCTCCTTTTAGGACAAAATTACTTTCTTTTCCCTCAAGAAAAATGTATTCCCATTCCTCATACCTTAGCAGAATTTTTACTTTTAGGGCACCTGGGTACTCAGTAGGTTAAGCGTCTGCCTTCAGCTCAGGTCATGATCCCAGGGTCCACTGGGCTCTTTTCTCAGCGGGGAGCCTGCTTCTCCCTCTCCCTCCCTGCTCCCCCTGCTTGTGCTCTTTATCTCTCTCTCTCAAATAAAATCTTAAATTTTGTTTTTTTTTTTTACTTTTAGAAACTTTAGTCTCCAGTGAGAACTAAGTAGTAATCAATTATGAACTGTTACACCAGAATTTCTTAGGTCAGAAATTTATGAATACATTTCATAATTTCTAGAAACATTTTCTCATAATCTTTCAATTAAGCACAAAGCATGTTTACCAACAGATCCAAGAATCCTCAGTTTCTCTGCCAAAAGCAGACAAACCTAGTAATCAATGATTTAGAATTCTATGTTATTTGGAAAAGACTTAAATGAATTCAACCTAATTAATCATTTAACTTAGCAAAACTTCAAAGTTTCAGGTAACTGAAGACTTTGAAAGCCATTTATATTTTCCTATAAACTTATCTATTCAGCCTACTTGTTCTTAATAATTACCTATGAAAACTTCATGAGACAAGCAAAATCAATCATCCTTTTAAGTAATTTTTTTGCTGATAAATTACAACAGGTAAAATATGAATTTAACTAATGCATTTAGGTAGAATAAAAGGCTGTTATCTGTATTATATTTGATGTTAATAACTCCAAAAGACATGCCTATTTTAATTAAACCAACAAATTTAAACTGGTTTAATACTGAATATTTTTCCATATTGCATGAACTTGCAAAATATTTGGGTTAATCTCTATCTTTCTGAATTTTAGAATGCTCAGTTTTTATAAGCACTTATTTTTAACCAAATTTTTAACCAATTAAATAGAGCCTTTTTTTTTTTTAGGATTTTATTTATTTATTTGACAGAGAGACAGCGAGAGGGGGAACACAAGCAGGGGGAGTGGGAGAGGGAGAAGCAGGCTTCCAGCAGAGCAGGGAGCCCAACGTGGGGCTCGATCCCAGGACCCTAGGATCGTGACCTGAGCCGAAGGTAGCCACTTAACGACTGAGCCACCCAGGCGCCCCTAAATAGAGCTTTCTTTACAAATTAATTTGACTTTTTAAAACTTTGACAGGGGGCGTGTCAGAAACAGGCTCCCTGCAGAGCAACGAGCCCAATGTGGGGCTTGATCCTAGGACCCTGGAATCATGACCTGAGCTGAAGGCAGATGCTTAACCAACTGAGCCACCCAGGTGCCCCTACAAATTAGTCTTAGCAATACCATCTAGAGGTAGAAAAAACATCTCACATAACACACATGGACACATATACACAAACAAGATGCAAAGAAAATCTAGCCTTTGTTTCATTAATATTTCTGGAGAGGACATTAAAGACCCAATTTCCAAATATCTCCCCTTTATTAAAACAAATCTAATTGTAAGGTAGCAGTATAATCTATGGATCCATTAATTAGTCATTTTCCATTTTCCAATCTAATATGGATAGTTTTGTTCAAAGATGCCCAAAGCTGCAGCCCAAAGCTGCAACAAACCAAATAAATCTCAAAATTCCTCTGTGAGCATTGGTTCCTCCCCAAATTTGGAGCTTTCATCAATTGAACCAAACGGCTTCCTAGTTTCTGGTTACTTAGCCTTGTAGCTGGCTTTCTATAATTGTGTGCATAAGAAAAATAATTTAGACATGGCAAAAGAATCCCATTTGTGTCATCTGAGACTTCAGTTCCTCAAGGTTATTTCCACCTAGAGAACAGCTTGAATAAAAGGATCTTCAACTCAAGTTGAGGAGATGCAGATACCAGGACAACTCACCAGATTCACCAGTGAGGTGGTGAGAAGTCAGCGGGGCACAAAGGGCTTGTGCTTGTACTGAGTGCCAAGTTCCAGATGACCCCCAGGTATTCTCAGGTGAGTTGCTCTGATATCCTGCCAACTGCACCAAGAAAGATCAATACAAACTGAACAAGAGTTTTATTTGAGTCCAAGTTAGGACAGCTGCCTGGAAAACATGCTCTTCACAAGGAAGAAAGTGTTCTGGAGAATGAACAGTTTTTACAGGGTTATATTATTTTTTATGCCTTGTAAAAGCTCAAAAAATTATAGATTAGCATATAGGCAGGAATCATGAGTTTTATCATAATGGGAAGCAGGGAATAGGCTACTAATTCACAAAGCAGATGTACAATACATGTTTGGTGGGCCATAAATCAGGATTTTGGTTTGAACAAAGTTTATAAACAGTCATGTTGACTTAGAAATAAATCTATAATGGTTTCCCTTGTATACCAAGCCTTTAGAGAGTTTTTCTATTATCAATATAAATAATTGATGTGACTTCATGAAGCATAACACCACCAACAGTAGTGAACCGACTGTTTAAAAACTAGAATATTATTGTACAGGCCAAGTTTAGGCCACCCCAAGATGGGACACTTTGGCATGAACTTTATTTTGAGTTAAAAGCAATCTAAACCCAGCAAATTCAGAAAAAGCTCTTTACCTCCCCCTCAAATTCCTTGTACCAGGAAGAGAGCTATTAACAGAGATTCTTCTTTACCTGAGACACTTACCTACATAATGGGCCAAGCTTTGTTTCCCAAACATCTTTCACCTTCTTGCTAAGGACTTTCTCCTCTGTATCCTCAGACCCCTACTCCTCTCCTTAGCTTATACAAGCCTCATGCTGCCTCTTTGGAATTTCCATGTCTGTCTGGATTCCCTATATATACACTATTAAATTTGATTTTCTCCTATTAATATGTCTCATGTCAATTTAAGTTCAGCTAGAAGGACCTTGAGGGGTAGAGGAAATTCTTCCTCCTCAACATTATCAACATCTTTAAGTTATAAGTGTATTCCTCCAAAGTTCCATTCCTCTACCTCCCTTCCAGAACTAACGGATGTATTTCCTTATCTTCCAAAATAAAATTTTCACATATATAGCAATCCTTAAATAATAAGCTGTTTGTAAAATTTACAGCATGTAATTTAGTTATATATGTATACATATTATGTATTATATAATTACATAATATTTAATTTTCTCCAACTTGCTCGTTTCATTCAACATTGTTTTTCATTTATATATCTTATTGCCAGTAGCTATAATTCATTTTCACAGCTATATAATATTCTGTGACTATGTCATAATCAATTCATCCACTTCTGTCAGTAGATTTTTGTTACCTGATTTTTTCCTATCATTTCAGTCATTGTCAATTATACAATTCTTGTACATATCTTCTAGGACTCATATGCAAATTTCTCTAGGTTTTGTTACTAGGAGTAAAATAGGTAAGTTTATGTTCTAATTTACAGAATTACTGTTTTCCAAATGTATACCCCTAGAGCTATATATATTTTTCATTATTTCCTTGCCAACAATGGATACTATCAGAATTTTTTACTTAATGTAATATAAATAAAATGATATCTTGTGATTTAATTTACCCTTCTCTGATGACCAATGAGACTGGGCTATTAGTATTTTCTCTAATTTGAAATGCCTGTTTGGTCATTTATTATTTTTGTTTGTTTTGTGGGGTGAGGAGTTTGTCTTTTTCCTGTTTATTCATAAGAATTCATAAGAATTTACTTAATGGGTACTAATCCTTTGTTGAATTTATGTATGTTGCAAATAGTTTGTGGTTTATTTCCATTTTCTTTATGGTGTCTTTTGATAAACAGAAGTTCTTTCTATTAATGTAGTTGAATTTAGCAATTTTTTTTCAATTAGTTAATATTTCCCATATTCTGAGATCATAAAAATTATCTTCTATATTTTCTTCCAAAAGTTTCCCTTTGGAATTAAATTTTTAATTTACCTGGAATTTTATAATACATGTTATAAAGTAAACTATAAATTTTACTGTTTTTTCATATAATTAGCTTATGTCCTTTCTCCAGTGATCAATAATATCCTGTTTGCGATTATGAAGTTCTATTATGCATAGGTCTGTTTCTGCACTCTCTATTCCATTGAGTATTCTATTCCACTAGCCAACTGGTCTCTCTTTGACTTAATATCACATTATATTCACTGACACGTTATAATAAAGCTTAGTATCTGATAACACAAGTTTCCTACCTTATCCTTCTTCAGTTATGCTTTACCCATTTGGGGACACTTGATTTTTCAAGTAAGTTTTAGAATTAACTTGTCAAATTTCTTAAAAATCCTATTAAATTTTGATTAAGACTGTAGTGAAATTTAAGAACTGACATTTTTATGATAGTTATTCCATCCATAAACATGGAATGTTTCTCTTTTTATATTTGTGATTTAGCTTTCAATAAAATTTTAAATCTTTACCTTTTTGTATATCTTTCAAAGTCTCTATTTCATTGTGTTTTAATATTATAAATATGTATTTTAAGTTATGATTTCTAAATTTGTAGCTGATGTATATTAACACATTAATGTTTGAGTATTATATTTAAGCACCTTGATAAACACTAATTCTAATATTCTTGGTAGATGATTTGGTTTCTATGTAAACAATCATATAATCTGTTAGTAGTGACATTTTAGTTTCTTTCCATATTTACAGTAATTCTTTTCTTACAAAGTAGATCGGCCCCCAGTAAATGATGCTGTTGAGCACCAGAAATGTAACTAAACAATTTATTTTTATTTATTTGTCAGAGAGCACAAGCAGGGGGAGTGGCATACAGAGGAGAAGCAGGCTCCCTGCCAAGTAGGGAGACCGATGATGTGGGACTTGATCCCAGGACCCTGGGATCATGACCTGAGCCAAAGGCAGACGCTTCACCGACTGAGCCACCCAGGCATCCCAACAATTTTTTTTTAAGTTTAAATAGCAATTTGTGGCTAAAAGATATTTTATTGGACAGTGTAGATCTAATATTTTTGTTCTGTCTTATCTTTATTAACACAGAAGTTAGTCATCATTTTACTATCTACATTATTTCTTTTTAGATTAATCTACATGTGAAGGAAATTGTTAAACATTTCTTCTTGCATTTCATAACTTTTTTGTAGAATCTTTCCTCCTTTAGTATATCATTTAGAATGTACATTAGTAAAGGTCTATCACTGGTAAACTCTGGGTTTTTCTTTTTTGTAAATGTTATTATTTTGATAATGACCTTGAAAAAGAATTTTTTTACAACACAATTCTAAGTTGATGGTTATTTCTCTCCGCATTTTGAAGACACTACTCTAAGGACTTTTGGCTTTGACTAAAGCTGTTGAGAAATCTGTTAGTCTAAGTTTTCTTTCTTGTAGGTGTTCTGTATTTTTCTCTGGTTGCCTTTCAGATACTTACTTAATCTTTTGTGTTCTGAAGTTTTGCTATATTTTGCATGTATATTTCTTTGATTATTCTGTTTGGTAAATATTGTGTATCTTACACCTGCAGTTTCTGTCTATCATAAGTACTCAGCCATTCTCAGCCTACTTCTAAACCCTTCCAATATGCCTCTTTTGCATTCTTTCTGTATTATTTTTCAGAAACTATTGCATGTATGTTTTACCTTCTTGTGTTAATTCTGTCTTCAATAGTTCTTAATCTTTTTTTTTTTTAAAGATTTTATTTATTTATTCATAAGAGAGAGAGAGAGAGGCAGAGGGAGAAGCAGGCTCCCCGCTGAGCGGAAAGCCCGATGTGGGACTCGATCCCAGGACCCCGGGATCATGACCTGAGCCGAAGGCAGACGCTTAACCATCTGAGCCACCCAGGCACCCCTTAATCTTTTATATATAGATTTGTTTATTGGTCTTTTCAATTTGTAAAAGGTGAAGAATTTTTTTTTTTTAAAGATTTTATTTATTTGACAGACACAGCGAGAGAGGGAACACAAGCAGGGGGAGTGGGAGAGGGAGAAGCAGGCTTCCTGCTGAGCAGGGAGCCTGATGCGGGGCTCGATCCCAGGATCCATGTTATCTCTCAGTACTGCAAATTCTTTAGTTCTTGTTTCTAGTTCATTGTCTCTTCAGTTGTCTAATTTCTTTTTTTTAAATGATTTTTTTTAAGATTTTATTTATTTATTTGAGAGAGAGAGAGTGAGAGAGAGCATGAGAGGGAAGAGGGTCAGAGGGAGAAGCAGACTCCCCACTAAGTGGGGAGCCCTATGTGGCACTCAATCCTGGGACTCCAGGATCATGACCTGAGCTGAAGGCAGTCACATAACCAACTGAGCCACCCAGGTGCCCTAGTTGTCTAATTTCAATAAATCTTTTTTTTTTTTTTAAAGATTTTATTTTATTTATTTGACAGAGAGAGAGAGAGACAGCTAGAGAGGGAACACAAGCAGGGGGAGTGGGAGAGGGAGAAGCAGGCTCCCGGCCGAGCAGAGAGCCTGATGCGGGGCTCGATTCCAGGACCCTGGGATCATGACCTGAGCTGAAGGCAGACGCTTAATGACTGAGCCACCCAGGTGCCCCAAATCTTTTTTTTATTTATAAAATTTCTACCTGATCTTTTTGCAATCTGCTTCATCATAATATCTCCAGGTTTTGGCAGTTTAAGTTTGTTTTTTGTTGTATCTGCTGACTCTCACTCATGGTGGTCTAGTTCATTCATTGTTAGGTGATTTTTAAAAATTGTGAGTTTAGGGGTGCCTGGGTGGCTCAATTGGTTAAGCATCTGCCTTTGGCTCAGGTCATGATCTCAGGGTCTTGGGATCAAGCCCCATGTTGGGCTCCTTGCTCAGTGGGGAGCCTGCTTCTGCCACTCCCCCTGCTTCTTCTCTTTCTCTCATTCTGTGTCAAATAAATTAAAATCTTTAAAAAATAATTAAAATAAATTCAAAATTTTTATTTTTTAAGTAATTTGGGAATTCTGAAGGTTTAATGTATTGTGGCTTCTGTCACATAAGATTTGCATTTTCTTCACTGGAGCCAAAGGCACATATAACTGCAACTACCTTAACTCCTATGGAGCAGCATTCTGTTCCACACCCTCACCTTGCAGAATGGCTTATGTGTCTTCTAAGTCCAGAACTGCTATTTTTCAGTGAGGGGACTTGACTTTTATATTTGTTTACTGGCACTATTCAGGGTTTAACTTACTGTTCTTTTGCTTCTTCTCCTCATCTTGGGAGATTTCCTGTTTGTTTGTTTTTTTTTTTTCTTTTTTGAGCCCAACTCTGCTTTAAACAAGTATGTTGTAGTTATGCAAGATCAACTTGCATTGCTTTAAGAGCACCATTTGGAACATCTATCCCATGATTCTGCTAACATCAGAAGTTAGCCCATGACTTTTATTCAGTAGCACATATGCTTCTTCTAGAGCCTTGAGGCATTTCTGGATTATAAAGTGCTTATTATAGAACCTTTAGCACTGGAATTAAATTGATTCACTTGTTTCCCTCATATGCCAGACTTTGAACTTCATGAAAATCTAATCAGGTAATTATCTCAATAAAATATGGACAAAATACTAAATTATATCTGAAAAGGAGGGGCACCTGGCTGGCTCAGTCAGTAGAGCATGCAACTCTTGATCTCAGGGTCATGAGTTCAAGCCCCACATTAGGATTAGAATTTACTTAATAAAAAAAAAATTACATCTGAAAAGGAGACATAAGGTTTACATTTATGGTCTTCCTTAGGAAAACATTTTCCTAAAAGGTTGTAGATACATGTTTTTATTTTTCCAAAATTCATCCCTCTGGCTTATATTGCCTAAGATTATAGAAGAAGGCAACATGTGGAAAGAATACTGAATTTGGGGTCAGGAAAATGACTATAATCTTAGTTTAGACACTAAGCATATGATTTTCAACAATGTAATTAGCTTCTATGAGCCTCTATTTCCTCATTTGTATAATGGAGGTAATTTCTATTTCACACAGTTATTATATGTGGAATTACCCATGACAGTGTCCAGTAATGGAGAGAATATGCCACCCGAAAATATGCCTTTTTGGCATAAGGATTATCTTGAGCTGCTTATTCTTAAGAAACAACAGACATGGGAGAAGGTCTAAAAACCAAGTAGAAGTTATCCCTTTTGAAAGGGACATTTTTTATAAGGGTGTCTCCCTCTCTGTATCAGGAAGAGAAAGATGACTAAATCTCAGAAATTTTTAGCAGTGGAAAAGGCAACAACTTAAATCCACATGTATACCCTTGTTTGTTTTGCCTGATAAACTCCCATAATGGTCTTCTTTTCCCATCCCAACATTTTTTGTTTTTAGCTGGTGGCTTGGACTGTTTTAGGGGAGTTACTCAGTTTTCCTGGATATCTACCATGTATACAGGAGATAGACATGTCTAATTAAAAATCTGTTTTTCTCCTATTAATCTGTATTTTGTTACAGGGGTGTCTAAGGAACCTAGAAGAGTAGAGGGCAAATTATTTTTCTTCCCCTACAGTTTGACAACCCATGATGGGACCCACTGAGATACTATACTTGCCTGCAGATAGGATCCTAGAAGATGGGCAGAAAGTAAGACTTCTTACTAAAGTAAGCTCTCCAGGATCTATTTCTGTATGCCTGGTTTAGAGAAGGTTAAACACACACACACACACACACACACACACACACACACACACACCAAACTTTATTCCTTTATTTTCAAACCTAGATTAGCAGAGAAATAACTGAGTGAATTAGTTTCTTGGGTATAGTGACTGCTAAATATTTTTATTATGAGTACTCTTTCTATTGTTCCCTTTCCTCCCAGAAGTGGTCATTGTATGATTTTGCCTCTTTTGTTATAAGGAAGAGAACCATAGGCAAGATGAGGTTTCCTTTTGTCTTGTTCTGTCTTAAGAGCAGGACTTTGTGACTGGTGAGGATATTCTCTCTTGTCTCAGCCAGCTGAAATAGGCAGGGGATCCAAATTTGGAGAAGAGTTAGATCAGTGGACATTCACAACTCTACTCACAGGGATCTTGATTGGCTGATAAGGGGGGTGTTCTTCCCACCCCTTATACTGTAGTTAAACGGACAAGCCAGATTGTCCCCTGGGGAAAATGCCCTCACAGAGAAAACAGATGAATTTCTCCCAGGCCCTCTTATAAAAGATCAGGAAATGTCTTCAGTTGGAGGCCAATGTGCATGGGCTAATAGAAGAGGTTTTTTGGTCTAAGGTTGAATTGTACACTCAGAAAAAAAGGTAAGCACTTATACAGACTTTATAAAGGCATATGACATTAAATCCTGAAGCTCTAGAATGTAGGAATTTATTGATTTCTATCTTAGTTGGAAATCTCTCTTATATAAAGATAATGTATTTGATATCAAGGGGCTAATTCACCCATCCATTTTAGGCCACAGTCCAGATCTTTGAGGAATTACAAACTCTTTGTCTTAAAAATATTTACAAAACCAGAAATGCACCTCTGAAGCAATTCAAAGTCCACCTATCATTACCAATTGCCAAACCTCCCCTATTCATCTCAAAATGCTTGCAGATATTGAAAAAAAAAATCAGAACATTGGAAATAAGAATTGTCCTACACTTAAGAAAAAGAGGAAAAATGAAAAAGAAGGAAAAATTTAAATAGTAATTATGCTACACCTCTGGTAACAGATATACCAAAAACTCCCATCTTGGAGAAAACTTTTTTGTGCTTTTGAATATACCTTTCTACCCTGTCTTCTCTGTATGCTGACAGCCATTTCTTTGTAATGCAAACTTTAGGGAAATGGTTCTCATCAGGAGGGGAAAAAGGAGCTATTTAGAAATTTGGCAAAACAAACAAACAAAAAACCACCTTAAGTGTTTTTTTTCCACAAATATTAGTAAAATAGCTTTAGCCATCTGAGCAGGTAAACTTATTTCATTTGCCAGAAACACATTTTGGATCCAACTGTTCTTTTATAAACTAGTGAGTTTTATATTGTACCTGACACATGGCTAAAATTTTAAAACAAAAGCTGTAAGATCTCTGTGTCTGTCTGTATCATTATGTGTGTCTGTCTGTATGTTATAGATGTGGTGTTTTTCTACGTCTACATGGCATTACCAAAATTAATTTGTAAAAGCTATGTTGTGTTTGCTTGAAGGAAAATGTTTGAATGGATTGGGTATCCCAAAAATTTCAGAAATATAAAACCTAACCCTAGTGTTTTTTAAGTTCATATGATCTGGAAAAATCCTCTGTAAGTAAAAATTGGTTGAAGTTTGTTGGTTTAATTAAAATTGACACATCTTCAAAGTCATTAGCCTTAACTATAATGCAGATATGCAACTTTTATTCCACCTGGGTGTACTAGTCAAATAAGATCATATTGTTTCTGTTACCAAGAGAAAAATAAGATGGCTTAACTTTATGTAATGTCTCAAAATTCTCATGAGCAATGTTAATATGATTATTAAAAACAGTGAATTAAATAGATATAGGTGGAATGAAAGTTTATAAATGAACTTTTCAACAATGATGAGGTTTTACTGGCTATGTCTCCTATGAAATACTTCCAAAATCTTTTTGGTAACTTGAAGTGTTAAAATTGTGCTAAGTGACAGAAAATCATTGAATATGACTATATTTTTAAAAAATTTTTATTATTATGTTAATCACCATACATTACATCATTAGTTTTTGATGTAGTGTCCCATGATTCATTGTTTGTGTATAACACCCAGTGCTCCATGCAGAGCGTGCCCTCTTTAATACCCATCACCAGGCTAACCCATCCTCCCACCCCTCTCCCCTCTAGAACCCTCAGTTTGTTTCTCAGAGTCCATAGTCTTTCATGGTTCGTCTCCCCCTCCAATTTCCCCCCCTTCATTCTTCCCCTCCTGCTATCTTCTTTTTTTTTTTTTAACATATATTGTATTATTTGTTTCAGAGGTACAGATCTGATACAGAACACTCGTCTATTTACTTTTGGTTTCTTTTTACAAAAAAATAAAGGTATTTGGGTTTGTTAGTTAACATGTCTTGTGCCACATTGGAAAAAGAGGCATATGCTTTTCAAAATTATGAAATGAATTTATAAATTTGCCGATTTAAAGAATTCCAGTGTAACAGTTCATGATTGCTTACTTCTGAGTTTTCACTAGAAATTAAGGTTTCTTTTTTTTTTTTTTTTTAAGATTTTATTTATTTATTTGACAGAGTGAGGGAACACAAGCAGGGGGAGTGGGAGAGGAAGAAGCAGGCTTCCTGCAGAGCAGGGAGCCTGATGCGGGGCCTGATCCCAGGACCCTGGGACTATGACCTGAGCCGAAGGCAGACGCTTAACAACTGAGCCACCCAGGCACCCCGAAATTAAGGTTTCTAAGGGTTAGTTCTAATTACATATATTAATTAGAATTCCTAACTAGCAATAGCAAGAGAAACTATTTTATGTTGGTCTACAGGGAAAGTAGGATATGTCGTTGGAAAAGTAGGGTATGTCCTAAGAAAAGGTATAAGATATGGAGATACATTTTTGTTAAGGAAAATGAAAGTAATTTTGTCCTAAAGAACAACTGGTTATTTCAGGATGGGAAAGAAGAGAATAAAGAGCACTCTATATAGGGGCACCTGGGTGGCTCAGTCGTTAAGGTCTGCCTTCGGCTCAGGTCATGATCCCCGGATGTTGGGATGGAGCCCTGCATCAGGCTTCCTGCACAGCAGGGCGTCTGCTTCTCCCTCCTCCACTCCCCCCTGCTTGTGTTCCCTCTCTCGCTGTCTCTCTCTCTGTCAAATAAATAAATAGAATCTTAAAAAAAGAAAGAAAGAACACTCTATATAGATATGGCAAGTTGGGAAGAGAATCTCACCTTGTGTGGCCAAGTGGGCTAAAACTGAATTGTCATTATAAAGCTTTTTAAAATAAGCTTTAAAATCAGTAGTGTACTTACGTAAAACTAAAATTTAACTTTGTCCTTTTAACAGCTGAAATAAACTTTGCTTGGACTATTGGCCTGCTCTTGATAAAAGGTAAAGAAAAATATTTCACACTCTCTTAAGTAATATGCCTCAAAAGCTAAGGTTTTATATTTTATCAAAATAATTTCCTGTGCTTTATGGTGCTTTACCAGGTCTATAATTACTTAAGAAAATTGAATCTTCTCCATATTAAAAGAGCTAGGCTTTGCTTACAAGTATGTATGTAGCATTCTGTATTTATCTTTAAAATCGTTTATTCTCACTTTGACTAAATAGATAATTAAATAGTATTTCATAATGATCTGTGATCCAACTTACTCAAATGTCCAAAACCCTTTGTTATTTTTGACAAAAACCTCAAAATCAAATTCTAAATAAAATCTTTTTGACTAACTTTGGGACATCTCAAAAGATTTATTCTACTTTTGAAAAGAGAGATGCCACACTAATTAGGTGTATTTGATATGTTAAATTATATAGAAAGCATTGCCAAGTAAGAAATAATACTAAACCTTCTTGGTATTATATTTGGAGGGGTATATGTTAATTTAAGTATTCTAGAATTCTATGAAATTCCTGGAAATCTGATATGTCCTGGTTTTATGTTATTAGTCATAATTCTATTATCATAAAATGTATGTCAGAAACAACCAAATTTTCTTTTCAATTACATTATAATAAAAATGTCCATGGTTAAAGCTCTAATGAGAGTTTAAGTCTTTTTATCATTTACAGACAGTTGTTGTTTTACTTTGATGCTCTTGCAAATTTGTTCTCTCTTCAAGGAGAAAGTCCATGTAAAGGACTTTAAAGTACAGTTTTCTGATAACTTTTTTTTAATTTAAATTTAATTTATTTTAAATTTAATTTAAATTAAATGAATTTAAATTAAATAAAAAATAATTTAAATTATTTTGTTATGTTAGTCACCATACATTACATCATTAGTTTCTGATGTAGTGTTCCATGATTCATTGTTTGCATGTAACACCCAGTGCTCCATTCAATACGTGCCCTCCTTAATACCCATCATCGGGCTAACCCACCCCCCCACCCCCCTCCCCTCCAAAACCCTCAGTTTGTTTCTCAGAGTCCATAGTCTCTCATGGTTTCTGATAGCTTTCATATCATACACTGAAGTGGGTCAAAATTTACAAAAGTCTAGTGGAGAAACTGATGGATTCATAAAACTGCTAACAAAGATCAAAATCAACAAGAATTAATTACATGGGACTGAATGAATTCATAAGGATGCCTTTTTGTTTGAAACATTGCTGGCTCACTAATGTTTTGCATTTCCAAATTTAATGAGATTTTTCTCTCATCTATGACTTACAACAATTTGGTAAATTTTACCTTTGTAACCAGAATGGAAACAATTTCATTTTCTACCTAATGGATCCCTTCAGAATTTCGAAACTCATAAAGTTCAATAAGAGTATGTTCTCTTTGGTTTTTTTTTTTTAATATTTTATTTATTTATTTGAGAGAGAGAATGAGATAGAGAGAGCACGAGAGGGGGGAGGGTCAGAGGGAGAAGCAGACCCCCCACTGAGCAGGGAGCCCGATGCGGGACTCGATCCCTGGACTCCAGGATCATGACCTGAGCTGAAGGCAGCCGCCCAACCAACTGAGCCACCCAGGCGCCCCAAGTATGTTCTCTTTGTAATAGGTCAGTTAGAAACAATTGATTGAAATACCATTTGAGAGTGATGTGCATAGATCAGATATGATCAGAGATTTTTAAGGATCCACGTGGACATTATGGAAACCGTAAAGCCCCTTAAAAACATCTTTTTCTACCTTGCTGATACTGTTCCCATCAGCCCTACCAAGTGAGTAAAGAATGTCATAGGAATCTCAGAATATCTTGGGAACCTTGAGAAGAGAGGAATTTACCCAAATCTATAGGTATTGCAGGCAAAGTCTAATGGGGAGTCCCACCCTGAGGAGGCTTTTAAATACCCAATCTAAGATTCCTTATGAAACGTTCCAGCAAAGCAGACAAAAAGAGCCTATATGATCAATCACTGTTCTTGTTGCACTAATGTAAATAATTATGCCAGGGTTAATGAGAGTAGACCTACTTTGCAAACAAATTAGTACCTGTGGTTATCTTTGGTAGAAATGAAGGTGATTGTAGAATAAAAACTTATGTTTCAGTAGAAATTACAATATCCCTTTGTAGATATCAGATTCTAATGCTATTAACTACTCTGAGGGTTTGTTTTCTACCTGTAAACCAGATTGGATCTTGAATTTTTCGAGTTTTCAAATATTTGGCCACAACTTTCAAACTATGTTTCCAATTTTCCCCCCACCTTTTTTACCTGGAATCACTAAGAATAACACTTGCCTTTTTCCCAAAGCACTGTACACTGAAACTGAACGACTCGTTATAAACTTCAGAGAAACCACAACATCTCATTTATGGATAATATTTATGGCTGGTGCTGTATGGGCCATTCAGAAACATCATCAGAGACATTCAAGCTGCAAACTGGAAAAATATGTCCTATTACCACTGCCTAGTCTCATTCTATCTGAAGATGCTTTAAACCTGACTGAAACTGTAGGGGTCAAGAGCAGGCTACCCCAAGATAGGCCACTTTGGCATGAATGTCATTTTGAGTTAAAACCTATCAAAACCCAGCAGATTCTGGAAAAGTTCTTTACCTCTCCTCCTTAACTGCCTGCCTATACCGGAAAAAGAGTTATTAACAGAGATGTCTCTTTAGAAACTTACATGCATAATAGAGCAACCTTTGTTTTCCAAACACCTTCTCTTACATTCCTGTTAAGTGATCATCCTCTCCTTTGTATCCTCAGACCCTTACACCTCTCCTTAGTGGATATCATATAAACCTCACCTTGCCTGTCTTTGGAATTTCATGTCTGTGTGGATTCCCTGTTCATATGATAGATTTGATTTTCTTCTGTTAATCTCTCTCCTGTCAATTTGGTTGTTAGTCCAGCCAGAAGAACCTTCAACAGAGAGAAAATTCTTCCTCTCCAACAGGTGGCACAGTCAGCAGGATACCTCAACTTGCTGGACACTGCTCACCCCACACACTGCTGCAGCTGAGAGATCCTTGAGAAATCTTACAAGCAGCTGGCAAAAGGCAGAGATTTCAGGGGCTGACATGGTAAGAAATCTTATCTCTGGAGTCTGATGGAGCAAGAGCAGTGAGAGTCCTTTTTCTTTCCTAAATTTAGATTAGCAGGAGAAAATACTTTTTGGAACTAGTTTTTTGGCCTTAGTGACTCTTTGGTTAAATCCCCCCAGGGATGGTTCTTTATTTTTCTTGGTGCCTTTTTTGTTTGTCATAAAAAGGTCAATGTTCACAGTTCTCACCAGACCAGCATCTGTTTAGACAAACTTTGCTGTGGGTTAAAGGCTGCTGCTAAGGGCCATCTTGGAAGCCAAAGCTGCAAAATTGATGGGCACCAGTCAAGCACTTACAAACTAGCAGATTGTTTACCACCTAACTCAAAGACTACTGTGTTAGGATAAGTTGGTCATGGAACAGGTTAGATAGACACTAGGTCACCCACTGACCTCAAGAAAACTTCCATGCAATAAGGTTTACTGTAAAACAACACACAGTTCCCAACCTTGCAGTACATCCCTCCTGGGTATTAATGTGGCTCCAAGAGACCCAAGGCTTAGCCAAGAGAAAAACCAGATGAGGTTTTTTTCTTTCATCGTGTTCTGTGTTCTAAGAACTTGGCTTTTTGACCACTGAGGATATCTGTTTCCACCATGAGGAAGGTACATTTACCAGGGTGCATCTTGGTGGTCAAATAGACTAGGGATCTGAGTCTCTCTCTCTCTGTCCCACTGTGCTAGCTCTCAGGGGTGTTTATCATGAGAGGTTCCAGCCCACAGGACCATTGTTGCTTGTTAGCTCTGGAAGGTCCCAATCTACTAGCACCTGCCCAGTGTCACAGGTTAGCCTGTGTATGACTGGAGGCATCACATGATTTGTGGGAGACCTGACATACCATTTTCATTACAACATTCTTACCACCTGTGCAACTAAGACCTTTGCCTCCTAAGACTAATTTGAGGAGTAAACTTTTGGATCATAGAGACTCCCTCAGCTATGCCCTGTTTGGATATCTATTACATCTTTGGTTAAACCATTTAAAGGCTTATTGGTTTAAGTTGCTAATAATAAATCCTACTTGCCAATGGCCAGATGCTGGATCCTTTAAATTGGTTATATTTAAAAGAAAAATATTCTTTATAGAGAGCTCATAATTGTTTTCTTAGTATAATGGCTAGCCTTAAGGACACCCGTGACAAGACCAAGAACAGAAATTAGACTTAAGTGTCCACTTCCAACATAAATTTCCCTTAAAATTCAGCCTCATCTGCCTGTTTTAAATTCCCTTTCCCTACAAGATTTACAGTGAACATGCCAGCTTCATCTCTAGGTTCAAGTATACAGGTTGCTCATGTAAAGCTGAAAGACAGGAAATGGAGTTTAATAAAAGCACCCAAGATTAGCACTAAGGATTGCTTTGCTCCTACCTTCCAGAGCTCAGTAATCAGGTTCTGCCAGCTTTGGACTTTCCTATGTGATGTCCGTTGCAGGTGTATCTTAGATCCCCCCACTGCAAAAGAGTTCATGTCCCCTGAACACCAGTAGGTCTTTTAAATTATAAGGCTATTTTGCCTCTATTTTCAAAAGATTCTACCAAATTTAAAGAAATTAAAAAGATTAATGACTATCCACAAAAGAGGACTAAAATTTCACTTAGGCCTTCCTGTAAATGATCTGTGAAAGGCCAATATTCAGGGGCTAATAAAAGCCAAGTTGAATTATATACCTAGAAAGAAGGCTTTTGTTAAAATGCTTTATACATATTTAAAGATGTAAATCTTTTTGATTCCCATTTTCGCTAAAAATCTCCCTGATATAAATAAGCAAATTTAGTTAATATCAAGGCACTGGCCCATCTTTTTAAGGCTATAATCTAATTCTTTGGGGAATTAAAACTACTGTCTTTGTCTTACAAATCTCTACAAAAGCAGAAATGAAACTCTAGAACCAAGTCAAAGCCCTCCAATATTAGTTTCCAAACTTTGCCTATACCTCTTAAAATATTTGTAGATACTAAAAAAACAACAACAACAACAAAAAACAACAACCTAGGATATTGGAATGGAACTGGTACTTTTTAAAAAAGAATTATTTGAGAGAGGGAGCAAGAGGGAGGGGCAGAGGGAGAGAATCTTTCAAGCACACTCCCCACTGAGCGCCCATAAGATCATGATCTGAGCCAAAACCAAGAGCTGGACACTTAACCAACTGTGCCACCCAGGTGCCCCTAGGAAATGTATTTAAAAATTGCTAATCTAAAGAATACTAGTGTAACAAACAGTTCACAATTATTTGTCAGAGAGGAAGACCTTCCTCTGCTCTTGAAGGTCCTTCTAGGTGGACTTAGAATCAAATTGACATGAGACAGGTTAATAGGAAAAAAATCTATATTAATAGGTGTATTTATGGAAAATCCACACTGACACGAAATTCCATAGACAGTGAACCATCATGACTAAGAAGAGGGGTAGGGTCTGAGAATACAAAGGGAAGGCCATTATAAGGAAGGTGAAAGGAGATGTTTTGGAAAAACAAAGTTTGCCATATTATGCAGATTAAGTTTGTTAGGTAAAGGGGAATCTCTTTTAATAGGCTCTTCCTGGTCCAGCCCCCTTTTCCAATGTAAATGTAGACAGCTGAGGACCAGGGAGAGAGCTTTTTCTGTATCTGCCGGGTTTTGATTGCTTTTAACTCAAAATAATGTTCATGCCAAATTGGCCCATCTTGGGGTAATCTGCCCTTGGCCCCTACAGTTATTAAGAGAAACAACTCTGTGTGCAAGGAAAGTATGATGTCTTTATGGATAAAAAAAGGGGGGTAGGGTGGGAATACACTTCTGTTGAAGAAAACCTTAGTACAATATCTGAATATAAGATAGAAAGTTGCAGATTTATGGAAAAGGAATCTTTAGAAAGGAATTTTATATGTAGTCAGTACTGCCTAAGATTAAGATAAATTCAAGTAAATGAATTTTAATATTAAAAATACACTGAAGTAGGGGCAGCTGGGTGGCTCAGTCGGTTAAACGTCTGCCTTTAGCTCAGGTCATGATCCTGGGGTCCTGGGATCGAGCCCTCGTCATACTCCCTGCTCAGTGGAGAGCCTGCTTCTCCCTCTCCCCACCACCTTGTGCTCTTTCTTAAATAAATAAATTTTTTTAAAAAGATTTTTATTTATTTATTTAACAGACACACAGTGAGAGAGGGAACACAAGCAGGGGGAGTGGGAGAGGGAGAAGCAGGCTTCCCGCCAAGCAGGGAGCCCGATGCGGGGCTTGATCCCAGGACCCTGGGATCATGACCTGAGCTGAAGGCGGATGCTTAACGACTGAGCCACCCAGGCGCCCCTCAAAAAAATAAATTCTTGAAAAAAAAAATACACTGATGCAAAATTAAAACTGTTTTTGTTAAAAAAAAAAAAGTTTTCTTGAACTGATCTGTTCTTAAATTGTAAACATGTTTTTCTTTACCTTTAAGGGTACCTCCTCAGAAAACAAGGATTCTGTGTTTTGGCAACATATTTTCCTATGTCTAAGAGCTAAATTTTGCTCAAAACTATAACCTGTATTTGGCTTTGATATCTTTTATTGTCACTTGGGTTAAATGGATAATTAGATCTGGTTTCATAATGACATAATCCTATTTAATCAAATGTCCAAGTCTTTTGATGTTTGGCCACATTCTGAGGTGTTCCTGAGAGCTCTTGGAACATTTCAAAAAATCAAAGAAATTTGTAAGAAATTAACATATCAAATAAGCCTAATTAGCTTAAAATATATGGAAAGCATTGTCAAATAAATGCTACTAAATCCTCTTACATTATATTTATGTAGATATATTATTAAAATAAGTGTCCTAAAAATAGTATGAAACTCCTAGAAATCTGATGCCCTAGGATGTTATTATCTTGAAGTGTTGTATGTTACAGAAGTAATCAAATTTCCTTGTCAGTTGCATTATAATGAACTCTAATCAGATCTTTTAGCCAGGGCCATTTTTAGGTATTGTCAGTTACTGTTTTACTGATGCTATTGCATATTAAATGAACTCTGAGAATAGGTTTCTGATAACCTTAAGCTCAAACCAAACTGGATAAGAATTTCTAGAACTAGTGGAAATATTGGGTTCAAACAGAACAAGAATTAATAACATGGGACTAAATAAACTGAAGAGAATAATTGCAATGTTTTAATCTGGAAAACCATAATCTTTTAAAAAAACTTTCTTTTAAGCTGACTTACAGCAATTTGATTGTTTACATAGGTATACTCTAATTGAAACATTTATCTTTTATCCCTACCTGATTTCAGAATCCAGAATTTTGAAACTGTTAGTATTCTTATATTTTTATGGCAATAAATTTATATATGTTCAACAAGAATCCATTTTTTTTCTAACAGGAAACTATTGGAAATAGTGGTTATATTACCAAGGCTTTGAATGGAATATTTGGGAGAAAGATGCATAGACTCACGTATGACCAGACAGCTTTAAAGAACTGAGATGGACTTTATGGAGCTAATAAAGCCCTTGTAAATAGCAGCGTGATACTAGCTTATGGATTTCCCAGCAGTCTTACCAGGTGAGTAAAGAAGATATAAAAACATAGGGATATTTTGGGGGAACCCAAGAAAAGAGGATTTCACCCAAATCTATAGGTATTGCAGGTAAAGTCTGAGGACAAGTATTTGGCTTGGCTTCTGGCCTTTAGAGGATGTTAGAAGTTCAATCTAGAGATTTCTTATAAAAAGTTCCAGGAAAGCAGGTTTTAAAGAGCCTATATGCTCAACTGCTATTCTTTTTTTTAAAGATTTTATTTATTTGAGAGAGAACACACAAATGGGGGGAGGGGCAGGGAGCCTGATGTGGACCCTGGGATCATGACCTAAGCTGGAGTCAGACGCTTAACTGACTGAGCCACTCAGGTGCCCCAGTCAATTGCTCTTCTTATAGCACTTATGTAAATGATGAGACCCAGGTTTTTTGAAACTAGATTTATTTTGCACACAAATTAATATGAATTTGGCTATTTTTAGTAGAAATGAGTGTGATTATAGAAAAAATGTTTCAATAACATACCTGAGTAAAATGTCCATTATAAACTAGACTAGATCCTAATTTCTTCTAGTTTCCTCCAATGCCTAGCTATATCTCTCCAAATGAATATTTTCAAATTTTTTCCCATGTTTCTGAGTTGGATATATTTGAGAACTGACACTTCCTTTTTTCCTGAAGCTCTGCAAACTAAATATGAATAACTTGATGTAAACTTCAGGAAAATCACAACAGCTCACATATAGGCAGTCTTCATGCCGGTTGCTCTGTGGGCCACACAAAAGATCACCAGAGACATTTGAACTACAAACCAGGAAAATCTGTCAGATTGGCAAACTGCCTGTCTCACTCTATCTAAAGATGCTTTAAGCTTGACATCTAGAAATCTTCTGGACTGGCTATTCTCAGCACTCGGAAACTGATTTCTAATTTGATCCAATCATTAGCTACTGTTTTTCTTTTGTTTCTGTATAAATGCCTCTTATTAAATACCTGATTACTTGAACCAGTAAGGCCTAACTTTGAGAACATAACTGCATCACCGCCTCCTCAAATGAGTTTAATTGAACTGACCCATTATCAGGACTAAGACTGGTTCAACAAGATGAAACAATCTACCAATTCACTTTTAAGGTGTAAAACTTGAGCTAAATTTCAGGGAAATTTCAGGGAACTTGAGGGAACTTAGGGGCCCAGGGCAGGTTGCCCCAGGATGGGCCACTTTGGCATGAATGCTCTTTTGAGTTAAAAGTAATCAAAACCTAGCAGATTCAGGAAAAGCTTTTTACCTCCTTCTCAACTGCCTGCCTATATCAGGAAGAGAGCTATTACTAGAGATTCCTCTTTATCTAAGAAACTTCCTGGGGCACCTGGGTGGCTCAGTCGTTAAGTGTCTGCCTTCGGCTTGGGTCATGATCTCAGGGTCCTGGGATCGAGCCCCACATCGAGCCCACATCGAGCCCCACATCGGGCTCCCTGCTCCGTGGGAAGCCTGCTTCTCCCTCTGCCACTCCTCACTGCTTGTGTTCCCTCTCTGTCAAAAAATAGATAAAATCTTAAAAAAAAAAACAACGAAACTTCCCCTCTTATGCAGGTAACCTTTGTTTTCCAAACATCTCTTCTTGCCTTCCTGTTAATGGCCATCCTCCCTTTGTATTCTCAACCCCCCCGCCCCCACCACCTCCCCCCTTAGCTCAGGATATCATATAAGCCTCATGGTGCCCAACTGTGTTTGGAATTTCATGACCAAAACTAAAGTTGATTTTCTCCTGTCAATTTGGTTCTTAGTCCAGCCAGAAGCACCTTGAACAGCAGATAAAATTCTTCCTTCCCAACAAAATCTTCTAAACTATCTGCTCTCATGACTCGGACTGCGTTTATCGTCGGCTCTAACCATTAATCTTTTTTTTCCCCCATAGAACTGCATCTTATTAAGTACTTTATTGATTGTACCTTATAGACCTAACTTTGGAAGCCCACCTGCCACACCACCTCCAGAAATGAAAAGCAACTGTTTAACTGTTTAACTCTTCTCAAGATTAAAAGACTGGTTCAATGAGATATGGAACACTCTATCAATTCAGCTTCTGAATTATCAAAGTTATTGGGGAAATTTCAAAGATAGGACCAAAGCAGAACAGAGTGTACTGCCCCAAAATAAGCCTCTTTGGCAGAAAGATTATTTTGAACTAATTATTTTTAAGGCACAGCAGCCACAGGAGAAAACCAGTAGAAGTTATTTTGTGAGAGACATTGACATTTATAAGGGAAATCTTCATTTATAAGGGTGTCTCCCTTTCTGAACCAGGAAGAGAAGGCTGACTAAATCTCTAGAAACTCCTATCAGCCCTACCCTTATTTACTCTGCTTTGCCTGATAACCTCCCCTAATATCTTTTGTCTTTAGCTGTAGATGGTATTTAGGTGGTGGTTTGAGTCATTGCAAGGAGTTACTCATGTTTTCCGGGTATTTCCCATATATACAGGAGGGGTATATGTTATTAAACTCTGTTTTTCTCTTGTTAGTCTGTACTTTATTACAGGGGTTGGGTCTCATCAAGAACCTAGAAGGGAAAATTATTTTTCCTCCCTTACATAGTGGACACTCAGACAGTATTAATTTGTCTTCCTGTCTTATGGAATCCTTGAGCTAATGTGATTAAATGTATGATTTCCAAAAATATATCTTGAATTTTTATTGATATTCATTCACTTCTAGGGAAGATCTATCAGCCTTATCTCTGTATTAAGCTGGGAGTTAATTTAAAAAAATAGTGCAGAGTATAACTCCTACCTATACAAATTAAGTTACTTTCAAGATATGGGAAGTTAGGTCTGATTGTAGTTAAAAATGTGAACAATGTTTATGTAACTTTAGTTAGGCAACATCTGGAACTGATCTTCAGAACTTTGATTAACAGAATCGGCCTGATGAATCCCAGATGTTTAAACATGGCTGTGTTTCTTAGACTCACTGGATTATGAGAGTGAATACATGGAAGGAAGGGAAACATTTACAAGAACTAGGTGTCAAAGTGGCCAAGGGGGTATTTGGGTATTGGCTTAGTTTTGGGCTGAAGGGGAGGGGGTTCTAAATGAACTTCCCCCTTTAAAGTTTTATACATGTTATTTTTAAAAAGCCCCAATCTTTGATAATCTCAGTAGTATGTCTTAATAACTTTACTCATATTTGTTCCTACACAAGTATATTTTTGTGTATCTACTATAGCTAAAGTTCTGTGGTCAGAAAGATAAATAAACATTCTTTGCCTTTGAGTCACTCAGTTTAGTGAAGGAAATGGGTATGTGAACAGTAATTATAACTGCCATATTAAAGGGCTGAGTACGGAAAGTAACCAAGACTGCCAGGGAAGGTAGGACAGTTTCAAAGAGAATGAGATGTGGAGCTCAGGATTTCTGTACATTATTTCTACAAGCTGCATTTAGCTTTGCTAATTTAACTTCTATATAATTATATGTCCATTAGATCATGGGACTTTTTGACATGTCATAAAAATATATTTAAAACAATTTTTAAAATCATAAAACCAAAGTACTTGACAATGCAATCCACGAACATAACGGTAAAAACAAGATTAGCGATCATATGGACTTCACTTCATTTGGTAAAGGCTCTAGAAAAACATATTTTAGTCTTTCTTTCCCACAAATTGTGCTTTTAAGTGAAGGAATGCCTTTTCCTTGCTCTCATGCTTGACCAATGTTGTGGACAGGAAAGTAAAATAAGTGTTCAGAATCCAAAATTTAGAAGCCTTAGGGTGGAAAGCTGTGTCCTGTTTTGTGACATACTTTAGTTTTCATAAAACCTCCATCCCCCCTCCCCCCTCCCTTCCCGCCCAAGACATATCAACTCTGAGTGAAAAACAATGGAGAGAACCCAAATGTGTTACTGACAGCAATTTTGCAAAACAAAAAACTAAAATGCATTAATAGTACAGTTTCAGAGGTAGAAGAGGGGGATTAAGTATAAAATCGTAAGGATGACAAGAATAGAAAGGCTAATTCTTATGCAAAAGTTTTCAGGGAAAACTAATGGCACAGGCTCAATGTGCTTCAACTCCTTCCTTTTGCCAGCCGTGACTAGCAATTTATCCTTTTTGTATTATATTCAATGTCTCAATACCTCCTTCTCTATCACCCATCAAATCTAAAATACCCATTTAGTCTTGTAAACTGTTTCCTCTGAAGTAACAGATCTACCTATCTCTACTTCCAGAGAACCCTAACCGACAGACCTGGACTTCTCCCTCTTCTTGGACAGTCTCCTGAGGCTTTAACTCTTTTCTCAGAAAATACCTACTGGGAGAAATTGACCAGACTGGAGCCATTTCTAAAATAGAGCCAGAGTGGTTTACCCATCTTTTGTTTAAAGTGGGCCAAAACCTTTGGACTAGGCAAAATGGCAATTGTTAGAGAGTCAGCAGGAGAAAGGACATTCTGATCATAAGACTGATACTTGTGGACCTTCTAAAGATAAAACCAGTAGTTAAAACCAGTACTCAATCAACACATAACCCAGAGTAGCTTAGCTTGTTAACTCCATAGAAAAATATTTCTTTTCAACTCATGTAATGGCCCCCTTCCTTTCCGTCACAAAAATTCATGGCTTTCACCCAATAAGCTGGACAGTATTTGGGTTTCTCTCTGAATCTGTGCTCCCCTATAATATGAAAATACTCAATGCTTCTCATTGTAGCTTTTTATTTCCAGGTTGATACTAATTTTTCAAAACCTTGTTTAAATGTCATTTGCTTAGAAAGGGTGCCCTCAGTCTTCTAGGTTTGGTAAAATCCGCTTGTTACACATGTCCATGTTACCCCCATCACATGGTCCTCATCACATCTGTAAATGCATGCTCAGTATCTTTCTCACCCGACTGTAAGTTCCAGGAGAACAGGAACTTTTTATATCTGTATTAATCATTTTGTCTCTTGCTCATCATATTCACATACGAGATAGTCATTGAAAAGAATACATTCAATATCTTAATCACTATAATAGCTTATGCCCTTATATATCTTAACTGATTTATCTAGAAGGTATGTCTTATACCTTGGTGCCTTCAACACACTGTTCTATCTGTCTGGGCCAACTTCTCAAAAATGATTACTTCTTCACCTTCAGGTCTCAGCTGCAACTTCACATCTTCATGGAGAACTTCCCTCACCAGTCTAAAGGAGGTGGTTATTTTCTATTTAATTTGTTTTCTTCATGGTGTTCATCACAATTTATAATTATATATTGATTTTTTAAAACTTATTCAATTGCTAACTTGAGGACAGGATTGTGTCACCCCATGCCTAGCTGGGTGTTGGATAGACAGGCAGGTTCTAATTTTTTTTCCTTCACTAATAGAAGTTGCATGTGTGAATGGTGAACATTTCTCTAAATATATTGCATGTTTCTTAGCCACAGGGGCTGTGGCATTTCTTCACTGTTATTCTAGTATCTAGAATGCTACTTTATGTATATTGAGTTAATTCTTTATTAGATGACTGTAAAAATGTTTTAGAATCATCAAAAAGAAACTTTGCATTGTCTTAGTCTGTCATTTACACTGTTTAGAAAGAAGTCCAAGGGAGATGAATTGCATGTGTAAGACAGTAAAATGTCAATTACCAAAACACAACTATATAACTTCTATTTAGTAAAAATTAATAGTGTACAAGGTGCTATTCCCCTCTCTGAATAAGACTGAGACCATCTACTCACGCAGTCTTATTATTGTAACTGGGGTAGCCCCAGCCTCAATGTTTTAGGGGTGCTACTATTGCATTAGTCATTTTATCCCATGATGGATTTGAACCTCTCTCTTCATCTATTAGGAATCACAGCAAATCCAAAATAATCCCTTTTCCACAGGTCCCCTAGGGCTAAACACTCAGGGCCAGACTCCCAACGCTGCCCTGGTAATGAATAGATGCCTCAGATTGGCAATTCTGAGGTGCAGAGCCTGAGGTCCTCAGGGATGCTAAAGCTATCCTCTCTTAAAGCTTCTGGGCAGGGTCACCAGGGACTTGTGAGGCCCTGGACTAAGCTGGGTCCTCTGTTAAAATCACTGCCAGGTGCATTGGGATTATGCCTCTTTAAAACCTTTCACCTCACTGACAGTTATTTTCCAGGCCACAGGACAGGGAGAAGGAAAAATAATTTCCTTTCTACCCTTCTAGGTTCTTGGCTGAGATCCCCCTACTGGCTTTGTAATAAACAATTAATAGGAGAAAAAATAAGTTTGGTAACATGTATACTTTCTGTATACATGGAAGAGACCCAGGAAAACCAAGTAAAACTAACTGAAATGGTCCACGCCACCACCTTAAATACAATCTTCAGTTAAAGACAAAAGAAAGATGTTCGGGAGGGGAGGCCAGTTCTGGGAGATGACTAGGAAAAGTGCAGTAATAAGGGTCAGGCTTGTTATGCAGATTTAAGTTGTTGCCTTTCTCCACAGTTAAGAGATTAACATAACATAATAAAATAAAAAAAATAATTAAAGTTTCTGGAGATTTAGAGTCACCTTCTCTTTCAGATACAGAGAGGGAGACCCCCTTACAAATGGCGATTTCCTTTATAAATGTAAATATCCTTTACAAAAGGGCAACTTACACTCTGTTTTCAGAGATTCTACTGTCTCTCAAAAATAACCGGCTCAAAATAATCCTTATGCCAAAAAGGCATATTTTGGGATGGAGCATATCCTATTCCCTCTCCACAGTTGTAGAGAGTGGGGCAGGATTGGGATGAGCATCTGCCAATTCCCAGGTTCCGAGCCCACTTTCCCAATCCTGGGGCTGCTCTTAGTTTAAACTAAGAAATATAAAAGGCTTTGTTCTTTCTTTTCAAGGACAATGGGGCCACCCAGTTACACCAGTATTTGTCAAGTAAGGCAACTTTCAGTGACTCCAAGTGCATTTCTCTGCTGAGGGAAGAAATGAGTTGGTGTATAGAGTGTACCCCACCCTCAGCCACTCACCCAGCCTCTTCTGAAAGAGGTTGGCTTTATTTATTTATTTATTTTCCTATTCTTTCCTCCCACTTTTAAAACATCTTTCTTGTTGAGGCAGAAAGGGGAAAATTTCCCAAGTTAAATCTATGTTAGGACAATCCAAATATAGTTATGTTAGGCAAAATCAGATGTTTTCTTAAGGAATGAATTACTAAGGTAATGAATGATATGTGCTGAAGGGTACCAGAATATGCCACCCCCAAATACGCCCCTTTGACATATGGATTATTTTGAGCTAATGGCCATTGGAAACCTAAGAAGCAGGAAAAGCTCTAAAAACAGAGCATAAGTTTTCCTTTGGTAAAGGAAATTTTCATTTGCAGAGATCTCTTCCTTATACTGGAAAGGGAGAGAACTCTTAACAATTCTTATCTGCTTAAATCTGCATAACAAACCTAAGTAAACAACTCTTATTTACTTTACTTTCCCTGGTCACCCTCCCTTAACTGCCTCCCTAGCCCAGAAGCCCCAAACCCCTTTACATTTGTTTAGCCTAAGATAAATCCAAGTTTTAAAATCCCCTCTGGTTTATTCACTGTTGCGTGCTCCCAGGTGTGTATTTGTGATGCAAAAGCTAATAAACTTCTGTTTATTTTCTCTTGTTAACCTATCTTTGGCTAGTCTAATTCCCCAAACTGGAAAATCTATGAAGGATAGAGGAAATTTTTTCCCTCCCCTTTAATAAATCAGTAAATATGTATAAATAACATGTGACATAAGTTTGTGGGTTAGGGAAATGACATTTGCTTGCAGGAATGAGTATGATTATGGAGAAAATGGCCTTGGAATTGAGAGCAGCATAAAACTTGAACATGTGGAAAGGTGGCAGAGAACTCCAAGTGAATGTAATAATCCAGGCAAAGGCAGAGCTGGGAAAACGCATGGGACATGACTGGGGAAGAGAACTGGCAAGTCATAGACATCCTTGATTAACAAACGAAGGAGACTTGAATTTAGTCAGGAAAAATAATTTTAAGTAGGGCTGTGGTATGTGTGTAGAAATGATGGGTTTGTGAGCATTGTTGGAAACTCAAAATTTTCCAGGAAAGGAGTTAATGAGAGCCTAATCTGGAGTGGCAGTAGTGGGAAAGGAGAGAAGAAAGATAGACTGGATGATAGAGTTCTAGTGACTGGTGGTGTTCGTTGTGAGATGACGGCAGGTCGAGTGGAGATTTTACAGTACTTCCTTGTTGTCTCAATGAGATTACTGAAGTGCCAGTAACCAGATACTTAATACCATCATAGCTCAATATCTGTGCCTCTTTCCCAAATTTCTAATCTGTTAAAAAAAGTCTGCATGGAAAAACAGTCTTAATTAAGCTGGACCTCAAAGTCGTATCCATATAACCTGTGTGTCCGGAGCTCATGCCTGACCAAGGAAACTCTTAGAAGTGGCACCAGATGAAGACTGAACTTTATGGAACATAGTCATTCCCACAAGTATAGTTAAATCCACATATAAAGAGTTTATAATAATTATGCATACATTATGCTATTTTAACAGTTTTTAAAGTGATGTAAATTTAACTAGAAGACTAGATCTGTCTATACACAAACAAACTTGGCTTGCATGATTTTGTTTCGCTGACCAATAGTTTAATGGATTTAACTCAATGAACAGTTATTTTTGTGATGTTTTGGCTGTAGAAAGCATGTGTGCAGCCTGTGGACATGACGTACATTAAACCATGCTGGCACGAATGAACAGAACATGGTTGCCACCCCTCATGGAGTTTATATTAGATATTTTAGTCAGTATTTAGTCAGTGTCTGTATTCACAACTTTAAAAGGAGTGTGCAACTTCTCACCGTGAAGCTCTTTTCTCATGCTGAATTTCAATAGAAAAATGCAATTTCTTTTTAATGATTCATATGGACAATTCAACATGGTGTTACCCTTATACCAGCGGCAACTCAAAATTGTGTCTTTTCTCCCACCTCCTTGCATTTCAGTAACAAGCATGCCTGTACTTTCTTCCAATGCTACTTCAAATAATCAATTTGAGCTGTAGAAAATACTGGAGCGTTTCACCTCAAAAGAAAATTTTTGGCAAGTTTTGAGTAAAAACAGAATTATAATAGAAACCACTATGCATACCTCTACTGCTGAGAGCCAACCTCATGTTTTTACAGTCACCCAGTGCTAATGCAGCAGGAGGGCCCTGCCCTAGATTCTTTGTGGCTCCAGACTACTTTATTTCCTTTCTTCTCACCATAGGAGAATGTTTCCTTTTCCCCTGTGTCTCAGGGCCTATGAGACAATATTAGCCCTTCTGGCTCTATATCTTGTTATTTATCTTTTCTCTTTCTTCTGTTTCAATTCTCTTATTTTTAAATTTCTGCTTCTGTGTGAACAAGACTGGATTCACTTTTAAATTAAAAGCTGAAGGAATAATAGTTCATAGGCACTTTTGAATACCTGTTATGTGCCAGACAGTGTAGGTGCTTTGTATCCTTTATTTATACTTCTAATGAAACAACCCTGTAAGCAAAGTGTTGCTATCCACATTTTGCAGTTGTGGAAACTGAAGCTTGGAAACTAAAGAAATGCTAAAGGTCAAGCAGTCAGTAAGCAGCAAAGTTGATGGAAGACCTCAGGACTGTTGCCTTTTAAAGGCTGCGCTCTCTTTTTACTAGGCTATGAATCTATCCACCTGGTCTAGCTTAGCATGGGTTTACTTCCCAGGCATGGGACACTAAACTTCTAGTAATAACTATGGGACTTTTGTCTTTATGTAGGGATTCAGTTTCTTATTTAATTTTGCTACCTTTCTTTTGCCAGTATGTCTGGAAACTATAGCTCTAACTGTGAACCCACTAGACTATGCACTGTTGTTGGACTTCAAAGGTTCTGCTCCTTGCATCTTGCCATACTTCCTATCAGCATGATTGATCAGTTATCACCCACTGACCAACTGCTGGAAGCCAGAGTAAAGTTTGAATGTCAGTGGCCAAGTTTTTTTGAAATGCTTTCAATCTTATAATTTGAACTTTCTGATTTACTTTAGATACACCTCAACCGTTCCTTTGTAAGCTGTTTCTCCTAAGGCAGTACCAGTCAGAATACAACTATAAGAAACAAAAATCTAGCTGTTTGAAGTAGGGAAGGATTCAAAACAAAGAAGTACTCTAGGAATGACCCTCAGAGCAGTAACGAGGAACCCAGCAATCAGGGAAGCTGCTTCTTGTGCCAAAATCAAGGGGTAGCAATCACTAGGCCACTGCAGCACTTATGCAACTGCTGCTGGGCATCTACGTGTTAGCGAGTGGGCATCAGAACACCATTTCAGAAAGATCCAACCTCTCTGACTATCCACAGAAAAAAGCAGTACGGTAAATCATTGGCTTTTACCCCACTTCCATTCTTGTGGACCTTGCCTAAATGGATCTCATTGGTAAGCTATATCTAAAACCCTAGCTACAAGGGAGTTTGAAGTATAATTTCTAGTTTGTAGATATGAGCCCCCAAAACATTTAGGTTTGAAAGCCAATAGGGCTTAGATCCAAGAGGCCCACAGACTATAGTGAGCTCAAACAGTTCTTAAAGGGCTCCCATGCACAGGCCTGAATCTGAATCTAAGGTCCAGCACAGGGGTAGTTGACTGAAAAGGACCCAGATATTCTGTAAAAGAGGCTTATTTGCCTATCTAAAACCATCAGCCTGAGGCTTAGGCACCTAATTTAACACACATCTAGGTGCTTACTGAAATACTCTCCACAGATAGAGGCCACCTGGTCCCATCTTTGCATTCTCCCCCTGCCTCACCTCAGGTCACTGGTGTCTACTGGAAAGCAGTTTGCACACTTGTCTGCCACCCGGATTTTGGCACCTGTCATCCAGGGGCTACCTCTATATCACCTGGCTCTGATGACCAATGGGGCTTACACTCATAGGTCTCACAGAACTGTAACCAATGGAAAAAGAGTTCTTAACTTACATACCACCTGTAGGGCAAAGCATAGAGGCAACAGATTGAGGGGCCCAGTCTTCCTGTGAAAAAGGTATATTAGCTTATCCTCATAGCTGTGGCCTGAAGAGCAGCCTTCTAATTAAATATATATCTAGGGGTGACTACAGTCCTCTCCAGAGACTGGGGAGGATGACAGGTACCCTATTTGTACTCTCTCTTTGCTCCACTCCAGGTCATTGGTGTCTCTGAGAAAGGAGCTTGTGTTGCGTATAAATCTGGCAGCCCAGCTTTTGTGTCTGCTGCCCAAAGGACACATCCCTTGAGATCATGGATCTGGTGGCCAGAAGGGCTTATGTTTATGAGTTTAACAGGACAGTAGCAAAGTAACAGTTCTTCACTGGCTATCACCCCAAAGTTCAGAAGAGAGAGAATAGACAGAAATGCTAATATCCCAGCCTTCTCTTGAAGGAGGTATATTTTTATATTTTAAATACTGCCACTTGATGGTCTGGCTTCCAATCAGCCTGAATCTAGGTGGTGACTGTGATCCTCCCCTTTGGACACTGATAGCTCTTAGTACTCCCTCAAATATTGGGAACCACTAAAAATAAAAGATGCTGCTCAAACAGTCAAAAAGGTTTGAGAGACAGCCAAGAGCTAGGGAAGAGTTGAACAATAAGTTTCATCTCCTACAGGAGACCATTCCTTCAAGACCATGAGACTTAGCTGTTTTATCTAATGCCTAGACCAACACAGAGAATTAAGGAAAATGAACAGAGGAATATGTTCCGAATGGAAAAAAGCAAGAGAAAAACCCTAGTAAAAGTCCTCAGTAAAATGGAGGTAAGTTATTTTCCTGATAAAGAGTTCAACATAATCATCATACAGATGCTCACTGACCTCAGGAGAAGACTGACTGAATAAAGTAAGAATTTCAACAAAGAGAAAAATATAAGTACCAAATAGAAGTCACAAAGCTGAAGAACACAATGACTGAAAGATACAATAAAACAGACTAGATGCTGCAGAAGCAAGGATCAGTGAACTTGAAGATAGGAATGTGGCACTCACCCTTTCAGAGCAACAAAAATAAAAAAAAAAAAAGTGAAGATTTACTTAAGCGATTTAAGGGACAGCATACATGGACTAAATTTGCATTTTAAGGGTCCCAAAGGAGAAGAGAGAGAAAGTGTCAGAAAACTTATTTGAAGAAAAATGGTGAAACTTCCCTAATCTGGGGAAGGAAATAGATTTCCAGACCCAAGAAGCCCAGAGATACCTACACCAAGACACATTATAATTCAAGTGTCAGAAGTTAAAGACTAGAGAGAAGCTTAAAAGCATCAAGAGAAAAAAACAAAAACAAAAAAACAAAACTTATTACATACAAGGGAACCCTCATAAAACTACTGGAAGATTTTTCAGCAGAAACATAGGCCAGAAGGGAATGGCACAATATATACAAAGTCCTGAAAGAAAAAAACTGCAATACTCTATTCCACAAAGTTTTCCTTCAGAGAAGGAAAGATAGAATTTTCCAAACAAATGAACAAAAGCTAAAGAAGTTCATTACCACTAGACTGGCCTTGCAAGAAATGCTGAAGGAAATTTTTTAAGTTGAAACAAAAGGCAGTAATTAGTAACAAAAGAATATGAAAGCATAAATGCAGTGGGGAAAGATAAATATACAGCAAAATTCAGAATCATCTAATGTAAGAAGGTGAGTTAATTTATAAAGCTAGCATGAAGGTTGAAAGACAAAAGTAGAAAAAATATAATCACAATTTGTTAATGTACTCACAAGCTAAAATGAGGCACATTGTGACATCAAAACATGGGGAGGGAGACTAAATATGTAGAACTTTAGAATGCATTCAAACTAAAGTTATCTTAAAATAGATTGCTATAGATATAAGTTATTTTATGTAAACCTGTTGTTTTATATAACCACAATGCAAAAACCTAAAGGAGATACACAAAAGATAAAGGAATCTAAGCTTACCACTTCAGAAAAAACAGAGCAAAAACAAATTATAAAACAGTAGTAATCAATTTTAAAAACAGCATTAAATACATACCTAACAGTATTACTTTAAATGTAAATGGATTAAATTCTCCATAAAACAGTGGCTAAATATGTTGCCTATGAGAGACTGATTTAGGATAAAAAAACCTCCAAAAACATACAGACTAAAGTGAAAGGATGGAAAAAGATATTCCATGCAAATTGAAACCAAAAGAAAGCAAGAGTAGCTGTATTTATATCAGACAAAATACACTTTAAGACAAAAGCTACAATAAACAAAGAAAGTCATTATATAATGATAAAGCGGTCAATCCAATAACGGGATTTAACAATTATAAATATTTATGCATCCAACATAGGAGCACCTAAATATATAAAGCAAATATTAACAGACCTAAAGGGAGAGATAGATCATCCAGACAGAAAAGCAATAAGGAAATACTGGCCTTATACAATATGTTAGACCACATGGATTTAACAGACATATACAGAACATTCCATGTAAGAGCAATAAAATACATATTCTTCTCAAGTGCACACAAAACATTTTCCAAGATATATGTTAGGCCACAAAACAGGTGTAAGAAGTTTGAAATAAAAATAAGAATCATTTGGATCATGAGGTAAGATGTCAATTACATAAAGAAAATTGTTAAATTCACAAATATGTGAAGATTAAACCACATGCCACTGTACAACCAATGGGTCAGTGAAGAAATCCAAAGAAAAATCAAAAACTATCTTGAGACAAATGAAAATAGAACTAAACCTATCAAAACTTATGGGACACAGCAAAAGCAGTTCTAAGAAGGAAGTTCATAGTGAATAAGTGTCTACATCAAAAATAAGAAAAAAAAAGCTGCTTTACACTAAGAACTAGAAAAAAATAAATGAATCTCAAAGTTAGTAGAAGGAAGGAAATAACAAAGATCAGAGCAGAAATAAAAAGTGTAAAAAGAATAAAAAAGATTAATAAAATTATCAGCTATTTTTGGAAACATAAAATTAACAAACTTTTAGCTAGACTATGGAGGAAAAAAAAGGGGGACTCAAGTAAAATCAGAAACAAAAGAGGAGAAATAACCCACCAAGACTGAATCGAGAAGAAACAGAAAATCTGAACAGACCAATTACTAGTAAGGAGATTGAAACAGCAATCAAAAAACTCCAACAAAAGATCGAGACCAGATGGCTTCACTGGTCAATTCTACCAAAGATTTGAAGAAGAATAAATCTCAATCCTTCTCAACTATTCAAAAAAAAAAAAAAAGATGATGAAGATGAAGAAGATGATGATGATAAGGGAATACTTCCAAAATCATCTTATGAGGCTGGCATTAGCCTGTTACCAGACCAGAAAAGGACATTACAAGAAAAAATTACAGGCCAAAATCCCTAAAGAACAGATGCAAAAATCTTCACCAAATATTTGCAAACTGAATTCAGCAATACATTAAAAAGATCATAAACCATGATTGAGTGGGATTTATCCAGGAATGCAAAAATGGTTTAACATCTGAAAAACAATTTGATATACCACATAAACAAAATGAATGCTAAAATTGATATGATTATCTGAATAGATGCAGAAAAAGGATTTGATGAAATTCAACATCATTTTTGATAAAAACTCTTAAAGTGGGTGTAGGGGAATTCCTCAACATGATAAAGGCAACATATAACAAGCTCATAGATCATCATCATCATCATGCAATGGTGGAAACCTGAATGCTTTTTCTGTAAGATCAGGACCAAGACAAGAATGCCAATTCTCATCACTTTTATTCCACATAGTATTGGATACCCTGGCCAGAGCAATTAGGCAAGAAAAATAAATAAAAAGCATCCAAATTGGAAAGGAAGAAGTAAAACTGTTACTATTGATAACATGATCCCATATATATAGCAAACCATGAAGATTCTATCAGGAACTATTAGAACTAATATGTTCAATAAAGTTGTAGGTTACAAAATTGATATACAAAAATCTGTTGCATTTCCATATACCAACAATAAGCTATCAGAAATAGAAATTAAGAAAATCCCATTACAAATATATCAAAAAGAAATATTTAGAAAGAAATTTAACGAAGGTGAGAAATCCTATACACTGAAAACTGTAAGATATTGATAAAATAAATTAACAAATAAATGGAAAGATATACCATGCTCATGGATTGGAAGTAATATTGTCAAATGTCCATACTCTCCAAAGCAATCTATCATTCAATGCAATGCTTATCAAATTTTCAATGGAGTTTTTAAAAGAAATAGAACTAATCCTAAAACTTGTATGAAACCACAGAAGACTTGTAATAGCCACAACAATCTTGAGAATCAAGACACTCCTTGATTTCAAATGACATTACAAAACTGTAGTAAAACAGTATGGTATTGGCATTAAAACAGATATATAGGTCAACAGAACAGAATAGAGAACCTAGAAATAAATCCACACATATATGGGCAATTAATTTACAAGAAAGAGTAAAGAGTTGGTTGGAAGATGGTAGCAGAGTAGGACCCTAGACTTACCTCATTCCAAATCATCCTAAATATCCCAGAAATTTACCTGAAGACTGGCAGAGAAAATGCCACAACTAAAGGTAGAGGAGAGGCCACATAGAAGAAGGTAGGAAGTGTGGAGATGCACTTTGGGAGAGAAATGGATCGTGACTGATGAGGTGGGGAGGGAACCATGGTCACAGAGAAGGGCAAGAGACAGACTAGCACACAGGTGAGCACACAGGGAAAATGAATCCCCACAGCAATTGGCTTGGAAAGTGAGAAGGGATGAATTTCATGACTTCTGGCAACCAGCAGGGCATAAACCCTTTAAGGTCAGGGGACGTGTCTGGGATAGAGCATGCAGGGCATTGCACTGTTCTTGGAGTGAAGGCAGGTGAACAAACTGCAGACATATAGCATGAAAACAATGATCTAAAGAGCACCTGGGGCACAGAGTGGGGGTGCTATTTGATCATTTTAGTATGTGTTGCAGAGAGGCAACATTCATAGGGAGACCCCTCTGGGAACAAAGGAACTGGCAGGCACCATTTCCCTCCCCTGCCCCTCAGCATAAGCGCAAGGCCACCTGTGGGAAATAGTACAGCACCCACACTCACTACATAACTTGCTTACATAAAGGCCCATCCCCCTCCCTGTGTTCTGGTGGAACTGCCCTTCCCAGTCTCACTCGTCTCAGTCCCAGTTTGGTGGGCCCCCTCCCTAAGAAGACCAGCCCCAAACCCTGCTCACATAGCATTTCCCAACCCAGGAGTTCTGTGAGGCTTCAGTTCTGATGGCAGCAGCAACAGGACTCATTTCACAAGTAGGCCAGAGAACACCTGGCTAAAACACACCACATTCAGGCCAGGGACCAAACACTGCCCACAACAGGCAAAGAGAGCCTCTGAGGATGACTGGCCTGAAGGATAAAGCATCCAGAACAAAACAGCATAGCAGACGTAGTAAACACTGGAGACACTCTTAAAAGCACCAGTTCTGCGGAACAGGGTCACTACACAGCAGGGCACTATAGGACCTCTTCTTCATAAGGCCATTACCCTCAAGAGCAGGAGTTGTAGCTGACTGTCCTAACATAACACACAGAAACACTCACATAGACATAGACAAAATAAGATAGAGAAATTTATTCCAAATGAAAGAACAGAACAAGGCCACGGCCAGAGATCTAGCAAAACAAATATAAGTAACATGCTTCATGGAGAATTTAAACAATCATCATAAGGATACTCACTGGACTTGAGGAAAGAGTGGAAGACACAAGTGAGACCCTTAACACAGAGATAAGGACTAACATAGCAAAGATAAAAGGCTCAAATAAATAAAATGAGAAACATGGTCAATAGAATGAAGAGCAGTCTGGAAGAAGCAGAGGAACAAATTAATGACCTATAAGAGAGTAACAGAAAGTAATCAAGGGGAACAGAAGAGACGAAAAAGAATTATGCAAAATGAGAACAGATTTGGAGAACTCTGTGACTCCATCAAACATAATAACATTCATATTATAAAAGTTCCAGAAGAAGAAGAGAAAGAAAAGGGGACAGAAAATTTATTTGAAGAAATAATAGCTGAAAACTTCTCTAAGGAAACAGATATCCAGATCCAGGAGGCCAGAGAATCCCCATCAAAAATCAACAAAAGCAGATCCACACCAAGACATATTGTAATTAAATTGGAAAAATATACTTATGAAGAAAAAATTTTAAAAGTAGGAAGACAAAAGAAAATAGTAACATACAGGGGAACCCCCATAAAGTTAGCAGGAGAATTTACACCAGACACTTTCTAAGCCAGAAGAGAGTGGCATGATATATTCAAAGTGTTGAATGGGAAAAATCTGCAGCCAAGAATACTCTATCCAGCAAGGCTATCATTCAGAATAGAAGGAGAGATAAAGAGTTTCTCAGACAAACAAAAACAAAAGTATTTCATGACCACTAAACTAGCCCTGCAAGATATATTAAAGAGGACTCTTTGAGTGGAAAAGAGAAACCAAAAGTGACACTATAAACATAGGAAACACTAAAGGAGCAAAATTGAATATTTCTGTAAAAAATCAGTCAAGGAACTGCAAAATAAAAGGATGTAAAGTATGACAACATATACCTAAAATGTGGGGAGGAGAGGAGTAAAGAATGGATTCAAACTTAAATGACCATCAACTGAATCTAGACTGCAATATGCAGAGGAGGTTATACACAAACCTAACGGTAACCATATATCAAAACCCACTAATACACTGCAAAGAATAAAGAGAAATCCAAATATATCATTAAAAATCAGCAAACCATGAAAGAGAAAGGATCAGAAAATCTTCAGAAACAACCACAAAACAAATAAAATGACAAATACATATCTATCAATAATTACTTTGAATGTAAATGGACTAGCACTCTTATCAAAAGACATGGGGTGACAGAATGGATTAAAAAAAAATATGCTGTCTACAAGAGACTCATTTCAGACTGAAAGACACCTGCTGATTGAAAGTGAGAGAAAGGAGAAACATCTAATATGCAAAGTGACGTCAAAAGAAAGCTAGAGTAGCAATCCTCATATTGGACAAAATAGACTTTAAAACAGAGACTGTAACAAGAGACAAATAAGGACCCTATATAATCATAAAGGGGACAATCCAATAAGAAGATATAACAACTATAAATATTCACACACCCAACATGGGAGCAACTAAATACATCAAACAGTTAATAACAAACATGAAGGAACTAATCAATAATATTATAGTAATAGTAAGGGACTTCAACACTCCATTTACATCAATGGACAGATCATCTAAACAGAAAATCAACAAGGAAACAATGGCTTTGAATGACACACTGGAACACATGGATATAACAGATATATTATAGAACATTCCATCCTGTAACAGCAGAATACATATTATTTTCAAGTACACATGGGACATTCTCCAGATTAGATCACATATTAGGCCACAAAACAAGCCTCAGCAAATTCAAGATGATCAGAGTCATATCATGCATCTTTTCTGACCACATTGCTATGAAACTAGAAGTCAACCACAGGAAAAAATCTGGAAAGAACAGATACATAGAGGTTAAATAACATACTACTAAACAATAAATGGGTCAACTAAGAAATAAAAGAAGAAATAAAAAAGTACATGGGAACAAATGAAAATGAAAACACAACAATCCAACACCTTTGGGATGCAGCAAAAACGGTTCTAAGAGGGAAGTTTATAACAATACAGGCCTACTTCAAGAAACAAGAAAAATTTCAAACAACCTAACCTTACACCTAAAGGACCTAGAAAAAAACAACAAACAAAATGTAAAACCAGTAGAAAGAAGGAAATATTAGAGGTTAGAGCAGAAATGCTCTAATAAAATGGAAATAATAAAATATATAAAATAAAATAAATAAAATTGATAAACCTCTAGCCAGTCTATGAAGACAAAAAGAGAAAGAATTCAAATAAAATTGCAAATGAGAGAGGAGAAATAAAATTAGAATATTATGAATAACTACATGCCAACAAAGTGGACAACATGGAAGAAATGTATAAATTCCTAGAAACATATGAACTACCAAAATTCAAACAGGAAGAAACACAAAATTTGAACAGAATGATAACCAGCAAGAATTTGAATTAGTAATCAAGAGACTCCCAACAACAAAAGTCTGGGACAGATGGCTTCACAGGTGAAATCTACCAAAGATTTAAAGAAGAATTAATATGTATTCTTCCCAAACTATTGCAAAATTTAAAAAGGAAGAAAAACTTCTAAATTCATTCTGTGAGGCCAGCATTACCCTGATATCAAAATCAGATTAGGATACCACTAAAGAAGAGAACTACAGGCTAATATCTCTGGTGAACATAGATGCAAAAGTCCTCAACAAAATACTAGCAAATGAATCTGACGATACATTAAAAAAATCATTTACTGTGATCAAGTGGGATTTAATCCTGGGTTGCAAGGATGGTTCGATATTTGCAAATCAATCAATATGATACATCACATTAATAGAAGAAAGGATAAGAACTATTTGATCTTTTCAATAGATGCAGAAAAAGCATTTGACAAAGTACAACATCCATTCATGAAAAAAGCCCTCAACAAATTAGGTACATACCTCAATACAGTAAAGGCCATATGTGAAAAACCCACAGCTAACACCATACTCAATGGGAAAAAACTGAAAGCTTTACCCCAAAGGTCAGGAAAAAGACAAGGATGTCCACTCTTACCACTTTTATTCAACATAGTACTGGAAGTCCTAGCCACAGCAATCAGACAACAAAAAGAAATAAAAGGCATCCAAACTGGTAAGGGAGAAGTAAAACTTTCACTATTTGTAGGTGACATGATACTACATATAGAAAACCTGAAAGACTCAACCAAAAACTACTAGACGAATTCAGTAAAGTCACAGGATACAAAAATCAATGTACAGAAATCTGTTGCATTTCTATATACCAATAATGAAGCAGAAAAAAAAGAGAAATTAAGAAAATAATCCCATTTACAATTATACCAAATATAATAAGATACCTAGGAATAAACCTAATCAAAGTGGTGAAAGACCTGTACTTTGAAAACTATAAAACACTGATGAAATAAACTGAAAATGACACAAAGATAAGGAAAGACATTCCATGCTCATGGATTCAAAAAACAAATACTGTTAAAATGTCTATTTTACCCAAAGCAATCTACACATTTAATGCAATTCCTATCAAAATACCAACAGCACTTTTCACAGAACTAGAAAAAATAATCTTAAAATTTGTATGGAAACAGAAAAAAGAAACAACCTGAATAGCCAAAGTAATTTTGAAAAAGAAGGCAAAGCTGGAGGCAACACTATTCTGAACTTCAAATTATATTACAAAACTGTAGTAATCAAAACAGTATGGTACATAAAAATAGACACATAGATCAATGGAACAGAACAGAAAATCCAGAAACAAACCCACAACTATATGGTCAATTAATCTTCGACAAAGCAGGAAAGAATACCCAACGGGAGAAAGCGAGTGTCTTCAGCAAATGTTGGGAATACTGAATAGCAATGTGCAAAAGAAACTGGACCATTTTATTACATCATACACAAAAAAAAATTCAAAATACCTTAAAGACCTGTTAGACCTGAAACCATAAATATCCTAGAAGAGAACACTTGTGGTAACTTCTCTGACATCAGCTGAAGCACGTTTTTTCTAGATATGCCTTCTGAGGCTAGGGAACCAAAAGCAAAAATAAATTACTGGGGACTGCATCAAAATAAAAAGATTCTGCACAGTGAAGGAAACAATCAAGAAAACTAAAAGACAACCTATGGAATGGGAGAAGATATTTTCAAAGGCATATCTGATAAAAGGTTATTACCCAAAATATATAAAGAACTTATAAAACTCAATACCCAATCACTACCAAATAATCTAATTAAAATGGGCAGAACACATGAACAGACATTTCTCCAAAAACGACATATAGATGGCCAACAGACACATAAAAAATGTTCATCATCATTTACCATCAGGGAAATACAAATCAAAACCACAATGAGATATCACCTCACACTTGTCAGAATGGCTAAAATCAACACTACAAGAAACAATAGGTGTTGGTGAGGATATGGAGAAAAAGAGACACTTGTGCACGGTTAGTGGGAATACAAACTGGGGCAGCCACTTTGGAAAACAGTATGCAGATTCCTCAAGAAGTTAAAAATAGAACTACCCTAAGATCCACTAATTGTACCAATGGGCATTTACCCAAAGAACACAAGAACACTAATTCAAAGGGATACATGCATCCTTATGTTTCTAGCAGCTTTATTTAAAATAGCCAAGATATGGAAGCAGTCCAAATATCCACGGATTTTGATAAATGGATTAAGAGGTGGCATATGTACACAATGGAATATTATTCGGCCAAAAAAAAATGAAATCTTGCCATTTGTAATGACATAGATGGAGCTAGAGAGTATAATGCTAAGTGACATAAGTCAGAGGAAGGCAAATACCATATGATTTCACTCATATGTGGAATTTAAGAAACAAACAAGCAAAGGGAAAAAAAGAGAAGGAGAAGGTGACAAACCAAGAAACAGACTCGTAACAATAGAGAACAAACTGATGGTTACCAGAAGAGAGGTGGGTGGGAGGATGAGTGAAATAGGTGATGGGGATTAAAGAGTACACTTCTCATGGTGAGCACTGAGTAATGTATAGAATTGTTGAATCACTATATTGTATACCTGAAACTGATAACACTGTTATCTACTGTTAAAATAAAAACTTAAAAAGCTAAAAAACGTTTCTCATCAAAAAAAATTCTGTAACTGTGGTGACAGATGTTAACTAGACCTACAGTGGTGTTCCTTTCAAAGTATATACAAATATAGTGCTGTATAACTGAAACTAATATAATATTGTCTGTGAATTCTACCTCATAAAAAATTAAATTTAAAAAGGTAAAGAATATATAATAGGGAAAGAATAATCTCTTAAATGGTGTTGGGGAAACTGGACAGCCACATGTAAAAGAATGAAATGGGACCCCTATCTCATACCATACACAAAATTTAATTCAGAATGGATTAAAGATTTGAATGTAAGAAATGAAATCATAAAACTTCTCGAAGAAAACATAGGTGGTTAACTCCTTGATATAGGTCTTGGTGATGTTTTGGGTTGGACATCAAATGCAAAGGCAGCAAAGGAAAAAAGAAAAAAACAGGTGAGACTACATCAAACTAAAAGATTCTGTACAACAAAGGAAACCATCTCTTTCATCAACAAAATGAAAAGGCAACCTACTGAATGGGAGAAAATATTTGCAAACCATATATCTAATAATGGATTAATATCCAAAATGTATAAAAAACTCATACAAGTAAATAGCAAAAAAATAAACAATCCAATTAAAAATGGGCAGAAGATCTGAAGAGATATTTTTCTAAAGAAGACATACAAATGACTAATAGGCACATGAAAAAGTGTTCAACATCACTAATCAGGGAAATGCAAATCAAAACCACAATTTGGTATCACCTCACAACTGTTAGAAAGGTTATTATGAAAAATACAAGAAATAACAAGTGTTGACAATGATGTGGAGAAAAGTGAATCATTGTGAACTATTGATAGGAATGTAAATTGGTGTAGTCACTGTAGAAAATGGTATGGAGGTTCCTCAAAAAATTAAAAATAGAACTGCCATATGATCCAGCAATTCTACTTCTGTTTATTTATCCAAAGGAATAAAAAATACTACCTCAAAAAGGTATCTACACTCTCATATTCATTGAAGCATATTTACAATAGCCAAGACATGGGAGCAATGCAAATGTCATATGGTGGATGAATGGATAAAAAAATCTGACATACTTATTCACTGGAATATTAGTATGCCATAAAAGAAAGAAATCTTGCCATTTGCAACAATATGGATGGGCCTTGAGGACATTATGCTAAGTGAAGTCAGTCAGAGAATGACAAATACTGTATGAGAACACTTATTTATGAAATAAAATAAAAACTCATAGATAAAGAGAACAGATTGGTTGTTGCCAGAGGCAGGAGGTGGGGTGTGGGCAAATGGGTGAAGGGGGTCAAAAGGTACAAACTTTCATTTATACAGTAAGTAAGCCATGGATGTAATGTACATGGTGACTATAGTTAATACTGTATTGTATATTTGAAAATCACTAAAGAGTAAATTTTAAGTGTTTTCATTTAAGAAAAAGTAATTGGAGTTATGTGTGGTGATGGATGTTGACTAACTTACTAGTCTGATCATTTTGCGATATGTACAAACATTGAATGATTATGCTGTACAACTGAAACATGTTCTATATCAATTATATCTGAATAATATAAAAGAATTGAGTACTGGAAATTTGATTAAAATATGATCTATATAAACACAACTGCTAAACGTGTTATAGTTCATTTCATTCAATTTCACCACAAACTTATATACATCATTTCATAGATGAATTATGTAGTTTTACATCTCCATTAGAATGACAGCATGTCTAAAATCAAAACAATCTGAATTCTGGATTTGAAAACATAAATACAAAGTTATTACTGTCAGAAGTCGCTGGAAGAATTACTAGAGTTACGAAGGGAGCTTAGTTTATTTAACAGGTTTTTAAGGTTATGTTCCTTAGATGCAAAGCATGACACAAGAATTCAGATGCAGATTTTTGGAGGGAGATCTCTTCAGAAAAAATATCTGTAATAGAGGATGTAAAGCAAGATAAGGAAGGTGAACAAGAGGGGAAAGGCAGCAACCCAGGGTGAGGGTGGGGGGTGAGGCAGCTCCTGTCAGCTGAACAAAGGTCCCTGGAGAGGGGGGAAAGCTAAAGTGTTTAACAGCCACACTCATAGGAGCTGGAGTATGAATGCCCTGGGTCCTAGAGATGGAGGTTGGGGACCACACATCTATTACAATAGTGAAGAAGAAACAGCAATTGGCATAATATACAATTGTAATAGTTGCTTCTCTCTGGCCCAGTCTAAGGAGAACTAAGCTGTCGGCAGTAACTACAGAATGTGAGGCTGGATGATCATCTTTGTACCATGGGATAATCAAAACTATGGATGACTGGAGGACCAGGGCCAGGTCTTGAACAAAGGATAGTCAATCCTTATGGTGGCCAATAAGCTGTGATAAGACCAGATTTAAAAGATAAGCTAGGTGATCAGCTTTCTTAGTTTGAATATTTGAAGTAAGTAGTATTGGGAGAAGTTGAAAAGTCAAAGAGGTCATAATGATCTAATTTATAGATTGAAGTTATGAGGGAATTAGGAACTATAAGTAAGCAGTGACCATAAGGTAGAAATAGGCATATAGACAGTATAGGGTGAAGAAACCATTTGCTAGAGAAATGTAGGATGGGAAACAAAGTAGAAACATAAAGCGTAGATAATCACATTGGTAGAGCTCAAGAACAAAGAACTGCAGCATCCTGATGTTACTTTTCTTTCATCAGATAGGAAAGATTTCCAAGAGCATGATCAGGAAACACTAGACTAGACAAATTGCCTTCTGGAGAGGGTAAATGCTCTTTATTTGATGATCTTTTTTTTTTTTTTGTCAAACACTGAAAAGCACCTGGTATGCCTGAAACTGGAACTGCTCTGCAGAAGAGAGACTAGAGAATTCTAGAGGCCAGGGTGCTGCCAGAAGGAGAATGGTAAAGAAGATGACTTTGAGGCAGATAGATACCTAAGCAGGATTTTGAGGTTGTTAATGGCAGAGTGTGCAGTGTAAACCAATTTACACAGTGGGGTTTTTTTTTGGATGAAGTGTGATTCAACTATGAGGATGAGGGAATAGTGGACATCTAGACTACCCAGTATTATTTGGTAAATGCCCTGAGAAAGGGATAGAGGTGTGCAAAAATTCCAAGTGAACTCCCAGGAAAAGCACTTGTCAGTCAGTGAAGAATTTTGGAGGAGAAGCCAAGAGAGGCCCAAAGGATGAGCAGGGGTTGGTCTGGTGAAGAGGAGGGGAGCTAGGTCTTTGTTTTGGACAACAATGAGAAGTGTTGGATTTGATTATGTCTAAGAGGCTTGCTAGTTTTGAGTCAGACTCTTTATGGTGTTCTTGAATATAAGATCTTGGGCATTCTGATCTCTGTCAGCAAGTGGGAGAGAAGCTTGGATGGCCTGGGCCAGAGTTTAATAAGGGGAATCCTTTCTATAATGCTGTGAGGTTTCTTTTTTTCTTTCTTTCTTTTTTTTTTTTGTTATGTTATGTTAATCACCGTACATTACATCATTAGTTTTTGATGTAGTGTTCCATGATTCGTTGTTTGCCCATAATACCCAGTGCTGTGAGGTTTCTGAAACAATGATAAGGTAGGGAGGCTAGAATTTGATTAGGTTATCACAACTCATCCCTCTCCCTCATGAGAATATTCTCTAAGAGGTAGTAAACATACAAATTTTAAAGTCAAACATAATGGCAAACTCTCTAGGAGTTGCTGGATCATCTTTAACATTTAAACTATGAACTATTTGACCAAGAAAACTGTGTGTGTGCGTGTGTGTGTGTGTGCGTGTCTAAACATATTTATAGATCCATTTTTATGAGGTCAAGAGAATCTTAGACATACTTTGCTATTTCTGCATTTGCCCTTTGCATTTAAGATTTGGTCAACTGATTTCCCAAACATGTCATTAAAACAGATATTAATAATAAGGAGGCTACAAAATGTATAATTAAATGAAATAATATAACAACAAAAAAGTGGGGTGAGTAGATTGAGAACAAATTCCTAGCATAATGAGCCCTCGTTATGTGTGCTGGTGTATGTGTCAATTTCTAAGGTAGAGAACATTTAACATGAATTTAGCAGAAACATCTCAATAATCAGTGACTTACATAGCTATGAATTTCTTGGGTTCCTCTTGCTTCCTCTTAGAAACATTTTCTAAAGCTAATGCATATCTTTCCTCCACCCTACCTTCTGGAGAATATCTAAGAGAGAATTTCATAGCTTTTGGTGTTAACAATGCTAATCTTAGCTACTCAGAGTCTTTAACTTTAAATGGAATATTTCCCCCACAGTTTTCACTGTGTGTTGTCAAAAATAAAATGGGGGTGGGTGGGGGGATGGGTTAAATAGATGATGGGGATTAAGGAGAGCACTTGCTGTGAGGAGCACTGAGTGTTGTAGGGAAGTTTTGAATCACTATCTTGTATACTTGAAATTAATATTACACTGTAAGTTAACTAACTGGAATTTAAATAAAAATCTTAAATTCATTTAAAAAAAAAAGGAAATACAACCACTATAAAAAAAAAGTATTAATCAGGTCGGGTTAAGGTTAGAATTTAAGTGGAATGCTCTAAGAATCAAAACAGTGTTCCCTTCATGTGATAATATGTACTTATAAACAGGGCTTTGTGGTTGATGCCATCAACCACTTGGCAAAATCTTGTCAATAACATTATTGCCATAAAAATTGTAAAGTTGATTAGTGGGTTACTTAAAACTGTAATCTTAACCTTTAGAGGATTTGTTTAAATCTAATTTTAAAAGTTTAATATTTATTTTAACAGAAGTTAACTTAGAAATTTAAGATGAGAAAGCAGTTTGAAATGAGTGCTGCTGAAACTAATATGTGGATATGTGGCTTTTGTCCAAAGTGGTCATGTTTCCCTCCAGGCCAATTTGTCATTGATGAAACATCTGTGCAAAACCATTCCCGTGTGTTTTGAAAACCTAGGATCAATCAAACTCTGGATAGGCAACTACTGCTTTCTAAGGAAAGATGGATGATGCTAGGTGAATATATTTTTTGGTTTAACTTTAATGATGTCTATTTTTCTGAAATTGGAAAAATACCACGATGGTACTTTGTACTTGCACCTTATCTCACAATTAAGTTCTTACTGGAAACTCGGAAGAGGAAACAGTCAAAGGGTACTTGGAAGTCTTAGGAGATATTTTATTTAGTCCTAATGGCACCTGCTTATGGAACTGTTTGAATATACTGCCAATGATGGAACTGGCTGTCTATAAAAGCAAATTACTGAATTTTTTTCTGTTTTGAAACACTGTTTTTTTCTTTTTTTGAGGCACCAAAACTCACGTCGTCATTTTACTATTTGAGGGTCTACATACTACATTTTCTGTCTCCCGGATCTTCCCCTTTCCTATTCTAGCCATAGACACACATGAGGTGTATTGTGCTAATATATGCAAGAACTGAAATTATTAGTCTTTGCCGATATAGGGTAAACAATAACTTCAAATTTAAAACTCTAGAAAGAGATATATACTATAGGTTATGCTTTTCACTTAACCATTTGTTCATTTATTCACTAAGCATTACCTGAACATCTGCTCTCAGGCACATTTTGTATTACACTAGTAATTTTAAACTAGTTTAATGATCTCATATTAGATTGTGAGAACTTCTATCTCAGTGGCTGGATTAATGAGTAATATTTAATATGTTTTATATACATACCTGTCAAATAATTGAATATGAGGATTCAAGAATGATTTAAAAAAAGGGGAGTGGGAAAGAGACACCTAAGATTTACTTAGTATGTAACATATGTTAGATGTTCTGTGAATCACTTTACTTACATTATCTTTTTTTGTTTTATTCAACTCTTAGATTAAACCTTTGAGGAAACATAAAGATAAGTAGAATCAGGGAGATTTAGTCACCTGCTTAGAATCAGTGGGTTGTAAGTTAGAACTGGAAGTCGAGCTCATATCTGTATGATCTCAGAGTCCATGTGTTTAGATTGCAACAGCTGTCCACCACACAGAAACCCTTACCACTCTAACCAGGTTACATGAAGAAAAAAAATCTCTTACCACTCTATTATATTAAAAAGAAATTTAATAAGCTTCAAAACCATATCTATTGAGAGCATTTCTTTTAATGAAGTAACCACTACTATGTGTTCCCTCTAAAACTGGGATATGGATGACAGCAAGGGTTATTATTGTTTTAAAAGTTTTAGCCAATTAAAAAGGATACAAAACATATACATTAATAGTAAACACAGGAAGGTAAGAAAATATTTTTTGTAGTTGGTATATTTGGATATCTAAGAAGAGTCAAAAGACTCAACTAAAAATTATTCAAATTTAAGTGAATTAATGTAAGTAGCCAGATGCATGTCATACATAACAATGACCATTTAAAAAATTCATTCAGGGGCGCCTGAGTGGCTCAGTCGGTTGGGCATCTGCCTTCAGCTCAGGTCATGATCCCAGGGTCCTGGGATCGAGGCCCACATTGGGCTCCCTGCTCAGCCGGGAGCCTGCTTCTCCCTCTTCCTCTGCCCCTCCCCCTGCTTGTGAACTCTCTCTCTCTCTGTTTGTCAAATAAATAAATAAAATCTTAAAAAAAAATTCTAAAAAATTCATTCAATAAATATTATGTGAAGTTAGTATTCTAAATACTAGGGATACAATGGGGGAACAAGAGAGACAGAATACTGCTTTCACTGAGCTTACATTCTTAAGAAGGAGATAATGATATTCTAGCATTTATATATATGTAGTGCTTATATGCCAGATACTTATTTTTCTAAATGTGTTTTTCTCTCTTTCTCACTGTCTTCTCTCTCTCTCTCTCACACACACACACAAACAGGTTTAAATTCCATGACTTAACAGCCCTTTGAGGTAGGTTCTATTTTTTTCTCATTTTCAAGATGTGGAAAATTCATCATCAAAAGGTAAGGAAGTTGCCCAGAGTCATAACAGTGAATGGTTTCAGTGAGAGAAGTGAGACAAGTTTCAAATCTAGGCAGTTCACGCTCCTATTTCAGGTGTGATTAGTGATACGAAGAAAAACTAAAGTAGAATAAGGGGACGGAGAATGGCAAGGGTGCTGTTTTATTTAGGGTGTTGAACAAAAGCTTTGGGATGAGATGGCATTTAGAAGAGACCTGGTTGAAGTAATAATTTAGCCATGATGTCAGGGTTGCCTAGGTGGCTCAGTTGGTTAAGCATCTGCCTTTGGCTTAGGTCATGATCACGGGGTCCTGGGATCAAGCCCCGAATCAGCTCCCTGCTCTTCCCCCTTCCCTGCTTGTGCTGCTCTCTCATGTGCTCTCTCTCTCTCCTTCTCAAATAAATAAATAAAATCTTAAAAAAAAATAATTTAGCCATGATGTTATCTTAGGGAAAAAAAGAATTCCAAAAAGTAACAATAGATGCAGAGATCCTGTGGTTGCAGCATGCTCGATATATTCTAAGTATAGCAAGGAATTCAGTGTAACCAGAGTAAAGTAAGTAAGGGAGAGAATGAAAACGAGGTCATATAGTTACCTATGTGCCATACTATGGGATTTTTAGACTATGAATGGACTTTGGATTATTCTGTTAGAGATAGGAAACCATTAGAAGATTTTGAGCATAGATATGATATAATCTAAAAATTTAAAAAAACTTTGTAAAGATTAGACTGTGAAATTACAGGACTGGAGGCAGAGAGATTATTTAGGCAGCTTTTATAATTATTGAGGATAATAGTTCTTGGACCAGGTGGTAGGAAGTGGGTAGTTTTTTTAATGTATTTTGAAAGAACCACCAATGAGATTTACTGATAGATTGGCTCTTTCAGTGTGTGAGACTGAAGAGGCAGGATGATTCCACAGTTTTTATCTTGTGTAATTGGATGAACAGTTGCTATTTAATAAGAAGGGAAATATTGGGGGAAACCATATTGGGGGTAAGAAGAATAGGTAAGTTTGTTTTGAACATTTTAAATTTTAGATGCTGATTAAATATCTAAGTGAAGATGCTGAGTAGATAGTTGCATATAGGAGTCTGAAGACTGGGGCTAGAGCTACACATTTAGGAATCATCAAATCATGAATGATTTTAAGACTGAGGGCCTGGATGAGCTCACTTAAGGATGAGTATAGATTGAGAAGAGGTCTTGGGATTGGTTATAAGGCATTCTTACATTAAGAAGTTGGTCAATGAGGAAAGTCCAGCAAAGGATCTTGGGAAAAAGTGGCTAATGAAATACAAAGAGATTTAAGTGCCTTTTGTTCCAAAATTCAAGAAGAAAGTTTTTGGTAGAGGGAATCATCAATATTGTTAAATGCTAACAGTAAATAGGATGGAGACTGATGATCAGGTTTATTGATGAGGAGGTCACTGGCAAATGGTTTTGGTCCAGTGGTGGCAATGAAAGTCCATTTGAGATGGGTCCAGGAGGGACTAGGAAGAGAAGAGATGGAGATAGTAGGTATGGTGAATTTTACTCTAAAGGCAAAAGCTTGTGGGATAATGTAAGATGAAGGGAGAAGTTTTATCAATATTGGAGATGTAACATGTCTGCATGTTTCCTCTCAGTAGAGAGGAAAAATTGGTAATGTAGGAGAAAGGGCCATTTGCTGGAATGAGGTTCTTCAGTGGACAAGAAAGCATGAAATCTAGTGAACAAATGGAGTATTGGGTCCCATAAGGATATATATTTCAGTCACTGTAACAGGAAAGGTACAGAGTATAGGAATTCAAATGTAGAGGGTTGATAGATATGAAGGTGGGATGATACAGATTTTCTCTTTTGATGGTTTCCATTTCTACATGAAATAAGAAGCAGAACAATTTACTGAGGATGATGAAGGAAGATGCTGTGGATTGTGATCCCCTAGCCCCAAATTCATATGATGAATCCCTGACTCCCAATGTGATGGTATTTGGAGATGGGATCTTTAGGGGAAATTAGATTTAGATGAGGTCATGGCATAGGGCCCTCATGATGAAGTTAGTGCCCTTATAAGAAGGGATGGCAGACCGCTTGCTTCCTCCTTCTCTCTCACCTCACCATACAGGTATACAGTGAGAAGGAAGCCATCTGCAAGCCAGGAATAGAGCTCTTATCAAGGAATTAACTGGCTAGCACCTTACCTTAGACTTGCCAGCCTCTAGAACTATGAGAAAATAAGTTTCTGCTTAAGCCATCAGCTGCTGTGTTTGTAATGGTAGCCTGAGTGCACTAATTTGGGGGAGGAGGTGCTGGAGACTTGAGAAGTTATATAAAAGTAATATAGGGGAATAGAGCAAATTGATGGGGAAAGTTTAATAGTTTGGAAGGCAGAAGTGAGGGCTAAGTTAGGATTTTTACTCAAATTCAAAGTTGGTCTGTTTAGCATGTTTTTGAGTTTTATTCTAGTTATAATCAACTATTTCAGTGTAGAGAGAGCAGGTTTGGATAACTAGGCCATTTGAGTTACTGTGATGTATGAAGGAGGGAAAGGAGATAAAGGCATTATGGTGTTCACAACCATACAGTAAACATATTGCATAGAGATCACATCGACAGAGGCAATTATAAGTAATTAGGAGTGTGAAACATATAATTCATTAAATAAATTCTATTGAGAGATGTGGTGGATTTGTAACATGTCACTTTGACTAGACTGAACTACATTTCTCAGAATTCCTTTTCTGTATATTTCCAGTTATAATGGGTCACTAAAGACATTTTTATAGGCCATTAGGGAGATGGAAGTTAAACAAAAACATTAGTGTTTCTCAACATAGACAGTAATGCTATCTCAAACCTTGGTGTGGGACATTAGCTTGGTCTGCAGTTTCACCACCTTTCCCTGGATCCTTTAACTCTGCAAATCCTGGCAGGTGTGTGTTTAGCTTTATGACGAAGGTCACTCTTTCAATGTGGGATCACATCATCAAGATCACAGGTGTTAAGAATTGGCATGGGTTTTGTTCTTTCCTCATGGGTTCCAGCTCCTTCTTGTGAATTCCAGCTTGTCCTCATTCTTCCTATGCTATATCCATCTTCTCTTCCTGCCTTTACCCTGGAAATTCCAAGTTCTAGCATAAGACAAAAGATAACAGCCTTAAAGACACTGCTTAGCCAGCTCTCATAATTGTATAAGACTCAATCCTGGTAACAAATGTGTTATCTTACATGCAGTGGTTCTGCTTCTTTGATGAAATTCTGATAGAAAAGATTATGAAAGAAGTATTAAACAAATGGAGGAACATAATTTGTAAACTGGGAAGATTATTGCACAGGTGTCAATTCTCTAGATTCATTTATTAATTTAACAGCCCTGATAAAAATCCAGCTGGATATATAGGTCTTAGAACTTCAAATGTAGGGATCCTTTAACAGTAAGTATGTGACAGAGCACAAAGAGCAGCTAGGTTTGTGCTACACCTGGAAACATTATATAGGTAAGCTGTGTAAAATGTCTACAGCAAGAAATCAAACTATGAACCAAGATTTTCATTTCAGGTGGCAGGAATTAAGTAGAATAAAATTATAGCCTGTACATATATGGTGCTTTATGTCTGAGACACTCATTTTCTAAGTGCTACACGCACATACCTACGTGCTGCCCCATCCCCCAGCTCATTTAATCATGACAACAGCCCTATGAGGTATGATAGTCTTCCTATTTTTCAGGCAAGAAAATTGAAGCACAGAGAGACTAAGGACCTTGAACAAGGTCACACCAGAAAGTAACAGTAAACTCACACCAGAGATTAATAGAAGTCAGAACTCCTATCCCATACCAGGCTCTTGCTTTTTCTCATTGAGATGTGAAGTCTGCTCTTTGAGAACTTCACCCTGGAAGAGAAAGGCAGACAGTGGAGTAGATCAATGCCTACAAGGTTTCTTGAGAGGGAGGCAGGAGTAATTTATCTTGTAACTAACTGAATGCATCTGGACCATTAAAGATGGAGAAAATCAGCTCCATTAACAGAGCTAAGTAAGAGCAATGGACTGTCATTATTCTTGTGGGTTGATGGGTTGTTGAAATAAAGCGGACATAGTAGCCCCAAGGATAGACTATTGAGTAAAACATGTTATGGACCAAGAATCAAGAATCAAGTTGTTTAATATCTGGACTTTATGAATGGGGCATTTTAGTGCACACCAACACAAGAACACTCCTTCAGCTCATTGTCAAGCCAAAGTGGATCCTGTCAACTGACAGATAAGCGATTAAAAAGAGAGGGAAAGAAGTCATATTGCTCCAGGCCCATAAACATGGTCTCATGGTCAAAAGACAAGGTAGCTACATTGGCTAAAACATGCTCTGCCTCTGGGGAACAGGAAATGGTTGCTGTGTATTTGGGTGGGAGGAAAGGATTTGGAGGATTACTAATTTTCATAAAAGGCCTCATAAGTTTTTTATCTTTATGTTCATAAAGATCTGATTTTTAAAAAATGCGCTAAAAACCACAATGAGATCCAATTCTTCACCTATCAAATTAGCAAAAATGCTAATGAGCCTGGGATGAAAACACTGGTAAGTGTATGATGGAATGTTCCAATTATTGCTGGTGGCAGAGTTAATTGGCGTGACCTTTCTGGGCAGCAGTTTATCAAACATGTATGAAGAGTCATAAGAAACCTGATGATTCCTGTAATTCCATCCCTGAGAATCTACCATAATAAAGTAATCTCAAATACTGAAGACAGCTTTATCCTCAAAGAAGTTCCTAGAATTAAAATTGTGAAAAACTAGAACAGAATGTCCAATCATAAGAATTAAATAAACCATAGTACATTCACTTATTAAAATATATAGGACTGAATATTTACAAAGATTCTATAAGAACATGGAAAATGCTGATGGCATAATAAGTGAGAAGAGTAGGGTATACAACTATATATATATATATATATATATATATATATATTCTTAAGTGTACATATTTTTGGCAAAGGCTTAGAAGATAAAACCAAAACTGTGAGAAAAAATAGTTGAAGGTAGCTGGTAGGAAAATTGATGATTTCTGACCCTTTGTTTATACTTGTCTGAATTTTCAAGTCTGTTCATGAATGTTTTGCATGAAAAAAAATAAGTCAAATGCAGTAACAATAGAATAAATGACAGTGTCACTTTAATCATCAGAAAGAAAAGGGTACTGTAATAAACAAACCTGAGCCCCTCAAGCCCATTCTCATTAAGGTCAAAGAGAAGTTCCAACCCTTGAAAAATAGAAAAACAGTTCTATTGGAGCTATTCTAGGAACAGCTTTCAAAGGGAAGGTCATAATAGAAACTAAAAAAAAGAAATGTTCTGGATATGTGACCGAGCTTGGTTTATTTGGAATAAGTTGGCTCAGAAACTGTTCTGATTAACCTGCATGGGTAAGATGGCATTTAACTTGAATATTTGGTTATATTGCATCCATCTTGCTTTTTCTACTGGAAAAAAAAAAAAAGCAAAACTAATATTGTATTGGGAAAGGGTAGGGGTGGGGAGTTAAGAGAAATTTTTGTCAAATGTGTTTTAGATTAGAGACCCAACTAAACTACAGCTTCGAAGTGGAATTAGTCATTGGCACAAACGTGCCTTTTTAAAACTATTTCTGGTGCAGAAGCAAAGGTGTGTGTGTATTGCCAGGGCCAGGTTTTCTCAGCTTCTCTTGCTTTGCTATGTTGTCACTTGAACTAGGATTTGAGGTAGGAGATGGCAGTCAGGGCTTCTAGTATGTGATCTACTACATAGGATTATTTTTTTTCTTTTTAAATTTCTTCTGAAGGACTGGTTGCTATCAGTGCATAGTTTCTCAGAAACATTTAAAAGAACAATAAATAGCATTTTGGGGTTATTGCCCTAAAACTACGGTTTTTGTATACTTTAGACCAAAAAAAAAAAAAAAAAAATCCTGCCATTTGCAACATGGGTCAACCATGAGGGAATTGTACTGAGAAAAGAAGTCAGAGAAAGACAAATGCTATGTGGTATCACTTATATGTGGAATCTATTTGTAAAAAAATGAACTCATAGATACAGAGAATAGATCGATGGTTGTTAAGTGTGTGTGTGGGGGGAGGGGCACAAAATGGGTATAAGTGGTCAAAGTTACAAGCTTTCAGTTATAAAATAAATAAGTCCTGGGGATGTAATGTACAGCATGAGAACTATAGCTAATTGTGTATTTGGAAGTTGCTAAGAGAGCAGATCTTAAAAGTTCTCAAAGGGTGATGGATGTTAACTAAACTTGTTGTGGTAATCATTTTGCAATATGTAAATATATCAAATCATTATGTTGTACACCTGATGTTAATACAATGTTATATGTCAGTTATATCTCAATTTAAAAAAAAAAGGTAAGGAATTAGAAAAGCCAAAGTAAGTAATACTTTTGCATATATAAATCTGAATTACACTGATAGACTCACAAGATACTCTATATAATTTTACTTTTGTTAAAAAGGATCTCTTATACATTTCTTTTCCATTAGCTATTCTTTATTATAAAACATAACAGGATAACTCCTAAGCATTTTGGACATTTGCAAATATTAGAAGATAGACATGTGTAATAGATCAGGTCTCCGCATTTTTATTCTTCTTTTTCTGCATTCCCAGGGAGAATTATATTATGGGAATTTGTACATTCTGTCTGTAGTGACACTATCTACTATTTTTATTTTCAAACGTGACTGCTGCCTTCAGCATTGTGCAATGTTTGGCTAGCACTGTGTTTTGGCTGTGGCTGTGTCAGGAGTTTCTTGTGTTATACATTATTGCAATAGATTTTGTTATTGATTCCAGATATGTTTATGTGTCTTTCTTGTTCTCAGTTTCTGGAGGTTAATCTGTCTAGTGTTGTTCTTTTTCTTGCAGGAAGGAATCGGAATCCTTGAGAGTTGGATAAAACTGGCACAAAGAAATGGAAAAAAAAATCCTGAATGAAATCTTTGGAAGTAAAACTATAAATTGATTCCAAGTAAAGACTTTCTTAGGTCTGAAAAATCTCAGACAAATTTAGAAGTATTTTTATCTATAGTGTCTTTACATTCTTGCTGAGTAAAACAAACAAAAAACCCAAACCCAAATAAAACAACAAAAAAATCGCTATTCAATGATACGTTCTTGAATGCATAAAGTGGTGTATAGGCTTCTCAGTCGAGACTGGCTCTGTGTTTGGCCAGCAAATGAACAGCGTGGCAAAAGTGGATAGTACAGTAGCGTAGCTGGTAGCATTTTTCTTGGTTAATCAATATGATGGAAAGGTGGACATAGATGGATTTATCTTCCAAGTTTTTCCAGCCAAACTGATTTTCATAGAAAGGGCTCTATTTTAATCCTTGTCCCAGTATAACCACTATATATTGGATATAACCTAAACAGTTTTATTTATAACTCCTATTGTTTCTTTAAACTTTTAGTTGAGCAAAGATTTTTTTCTATCAGATTAAAACTTAGAAGATCTCAAAATGTTTATGTTCACTGTACAGTAATACAGTTACTTTGAGATAAGACAGCCTCAGTGCGAAATTTAAAAATAATCCATTCTAACTGGTGAGATACCACCTTACACCAGTTAGAATGGCAAAAATGGACAGGGAAAGAAACAACAAATGTTGGAGAGGTTGTGGAGAAAGGGGAACGCTCTTACACTGTTGGTGGGAGTGCAAGTTGGTACAGCCACTTTGGAAAACAGTGTGGAG
>NC_138372.1:143237245-143252829 GCF_054177405.1 Leptonychotes weddellii
CACAAACAATGAATCATGGAACACTTCATCTAAAACTAATGATGTAATGTATGGGGATTAACATAAGAATAAAAAAAAATTACTCTTCAAATTAAAAAAAAAAAAAGAAACTTCTAACTTCCTGTAGGCATTGAATTTTTGTCTTCAAATTGATAGTAAATCAGTTTTTTTTTTAAGATTTATTTATTTATCTGACAGAGAGAAACAGAGAGAGAGAAAGCACAAGCGAGGGGAGAGGCAGAGGCAGAGGGAGAAACCAGCTTCCTGCCGAGCAGGGAGCCGGATGTGTGGCTCCATCCCAGGACCCTGAGACCATGACCTGAGCCGAAGCCAGACACTTAACGACTGAGCCATCCAGGCACCCTGATAGTAAATCAGTTTTTAAATCAAAACTAGTTATACATTCTTAATTGTGAGCTCAGATTCCATAATTATGTTCTTTAAAAGTAAACTTCTGTTATTTTAAGCTAGGAAAAAAATTATACTGAATTGTAGTGTTACTGATTCTTATTGGTAATGACTAATAATTATAGGCAATATTTACAGGTAGATAGAGGTTTTGTGGGAATTAAATTTCAATTTAGGATGCTAAGAATATAGTTTACTCTTGAACAACATGGGTTGAACTGTGAGGGTTCACTAATACACAGATTGTTTTTGATAAATACAAGACTGTAAACATATCTTCTCTTCCTTATAATTTTCTTAACATTTTTTTCTAGCTCACTTTATTGTAAGAATACAGGTGTAATACATATAACATACAAAATATGTGTTAATCAACTGTTGATGTTATTGGTAAGGCTTCTGGTCCACAGTAGGCTATTAGTAGTTAAGTTTTGGGGAAGATGAAAGTTATATGCAGATTTTCTACTGCATGGAGGGCTGGTGCCTCTAACTCCTGGGTTGTTCAAGAGTCAACTATATATCCAATATTATGAAGTGAAAGCCGGGCATTAAAATTAAATTTAAAATGAGATTAATATATCAAAATGTTAAAAATTAAGTTGACGCACACCACAAAAATCACACATTTCTAGGGCTTCTCCCTGGATCTCAGAAGGGGGTCCCAAACAAAGTGCCCAGAAACATACATTCTATTGGTTGCATGGTGATATCATTCTATTCACATTTTATTGGGCATTTGTTAAATAAACATTGAACTAAACACTTTATATTTGTTATTTCACCTGTTATATTTTATAGTCATCCTAGTTAGAGGTTAGGAAGTCAAAGCCCAGAGAGAGCGAGAAACTTGCCGAAGGTCATACAGCTAATAATGGAGAACAAAAATTTTAATACATGCAAGTCTGATTAATTCCAAATACTTTATTTTTTATAATACTTAAAGTTTGATTAACGCAATTTAAAATGTTACTTTATGTAGTGTCAGTTGCACTTAAACCTAGAGACAGAAATATGTCCTCCTTTCTCACCCATCCTTTCAATTTATTTTACATGCAAGTTAAATCTTGACATGGCCAATATTTTGACAAACATTAGATTTGTATCTAGACTCTGGAAACAATTATGTTTTATAGTAGATCCTGGGTAAAAGTCAGGCGAGGCATAGTATTTTAAAAACCTCAGTAGTGCTATTAACACTCAGGTGAGTGACTATATTCACTATATTTCACTATATGTTGAAAAGTGATTGCTCTTATGTTTGTTTAGATTCATCTTGTAATATTGTGCTTGGCAGCAAAGAATCTGTGGAAATATTGGCTTCAGACTTGGGTTTGTAATTCAACTGAGCCCCAAGCTCTGAGTTTTATAGAAACACAGAACAATTTTTCCTGTACTTTGATTAGTATTTGCTCAGGTGATTGACTTTTGTCATTTCTCTTTGAGCTTGGAGTTTAATGTTTATTATGCTTAGCTATATGACTGCAGAAATCTTCAGGTTCCAAGCACAGAGTAGGTTTTGTTTGGTGTACTTACAATTTTTCAGGCATCTGGGTGTGTTAAACTCAGGGGTTAAAAAAAAGGAAAACCATCTTTAATTACATATGTATGTATACATAGAACATTATAGAACATTTATATATTGGCAAAGGTTATTTGTGTTTAAATGTGGTAGTTCTTGACATGATGACCCCCTAGACCCTCACCGGTAGATGTTATTTTGCTTCAAGAGCATGTCATGGCTTATTTGCTGCTTTGGGTCCTTTAGCTGTGTGATCCTTTTGTTTTTACATTTGGTTTCATGGTCTTTCAGACTGTGCCATGAGTTGGTTCACATCATCTTGACTTAACTTTTGTATGTCACAGATCAAGTATCTAATTATGTGCTTTCTTGCTTCCTATGATCTCTCACTGCTGGTCCCCTGTCAACACCAGTTTTTAAGTTGATTTCCTTTGGCAGCCATGCCCCTGAAAAAATATATATGTGTGTGTATGTATATATATGTATTTTTTACCCTGGAGTTTGGCCATACATTTTCAACATCTGGGTTTTAATGAAGATTTTAATTTTGTTCTAGTGACTTCCAATTTACTACTTTCTCAGCTAGGAACTTTGGAAAGGGGGATATGAAGAGAATTTTCAATATTTCTAGCAATGAAGAATAATCAGTGTAATATATGAGTAAGATAGATACTTCTGTACCTTAAAAAGAATAGATGGTGATTGCTCTCCAGATAATAGTGGGGGGGAATGAATTTACAGAAAAAAAAGAGGGTTTTCCTTATTTAATGCTTAGGAATAAATTTTCCTCAGAGTCAGGGCATAAACAAGCACTGTTGAAAGAGAATTAGAGTCCTATTGTATCACTTTTTAGTATCTGTTTTTTATTTTATTATTCCAGGAAATGGCATTATTGATTGATTGGGATCCAAGAAGTGATTAAAAACATACATCCCCTATAAAATTGTGAATTTGTTTAGTCTTTTTCAGAAAATTGCTTGCATCCTGCTATGAGTGTTTAAACCTAATCACTGCTGATATTATGTGATAAGCCTTGGCATTTAGAACATAAAATGTGAGACAACCCTAGTTCAGTTCAATCAATGACTCTTGTATGTCTACTATGTGGCAGAAAATGTGCTCATTTTCTCTCATGATGATGAGAATATGAAAATGCCTAATGTATGCCCTCACCAAGAGCTCACTATTGATAAAATAGAGCATTAACCAAAAAGGAAGTAGGCCATTTGTTAAAGGAGACATGGTGGAATAATTTTGTCTGAGAAACTTCATCAAATACTATATTTAGGAAATATACTGATTATTTCCGTTCAATTAAGTTGTGTAACACACACTAGAATAATGCATCACTGATCTCTACAAATTTATTACCTCAAACAAAATAGTAGGGAGAGAATAAAACCTCAATCTCGTGTCAGTAAGACCTTTGGTCTGGTCAGGGAGTCTTGGCTCTACTTCTTACTGTAGAGTGACTTTGTTTTAATATATGTAAAGTGGTAACAATATTACATGCTGATAGATTTCATTATGAGATTATCTATTACATAATGATTTGATAACATAAGCCTTCAAAAATGTTGTTTATTAATTTGATCATTACTAGTAGTAATGAATGGTGTAGAAAGGTGTAGAGACCAAAGACTATGAATCAAAGTAGCCAGGAGATGATCATGATATAGGGTCATTTTCTTTTCTCTAAAAATTCATAAGAAATGAACAAAGGAATTGTATGCTCTTCAAAATGGTTTCAAAATATTCACGGAGCAAAGTAATTCTGTAGAGCAGTGGTTCTCAAAGTGTGGTCACTGGAACAACTACATCAATATCATCTGAGAAGTTGACCAAAATGCAAGTTTTAAGGTCCCATCCTAGACCTACCGAATCAGAAATTCTGGGAATGGATTCCCATTGATTTGTGTTGTAATGAAGTTTTCAGGGGCTTCTGATGCATGCTAACATTTGAGAACCATTGCTGCATATTGATATCAATATTATATGTCTTATTAGACAAGTCATTTATGACCAATCTTTTACAAAACACTTCTTTATTACTAAGTCTATATTTACAGTATAACCCAATTTAATTTCACATGGAAACTTTCAAAGTCATTCCTTATAACAAAATTTTCCTTTTCGTTTCATTTTAAAAAGATTGCTTTAGTTACTGGGGAAGAAGAAGGAAAAAAAGAAATTAGAATAAAGTTGAACTTTAGTTGAAATTAGGTGAAATTTAGTATAGACTGAGACATATAAAATAATAGAACGTTCTGAGAACTTTTCTGCTGGTGGTGACGTCTTGAAGGTAAGAATATTTTTTTGATCTCTCCTGATCATACTATTTGTTACTATTATTTTTTCCATAAATGAATTTGTCTTTTTAACATCTTTTGAAAACTGTCTTCTTCAAATACTCTGTATTCATTTGGTAGAGAAGATAAATGTTCATAAACATAGAATAGAGGCAGCTTGAGGATTTGAACTTTGTTTAATACAATTTTGCATTCATAGTATCTACCTATGTGCCTGGTATATGCAAGTGTTTCATAGATATTTATTAAAATTGCATTAAAATCATTACATAGTACAAAGCCAAAAGGAACCAATGCCATAGATGAAATAAAGATAAAATAATCTAAGATTTCATAAAAGAGAGATTACTTCCATCTGGAAGACTAAGAAATATTTCACAATAAAGATGGAATGTAAGCTAATCCCTTGAAGAATGAGTAGAATCTAGACCTGCTTGGATGGAAGAGTTAGCAGGCATAGGGAAATCTAGGCAAAGTGAGTAACATTTTGCAATACACAGAGACTGGAAGTGCAGGTTATGTACATGGAATGAAAAGCTCTGTATTACAGGAAAAAACACAGAAAATAGCATGATAATTTTTCTGAGGCCAGACCATTAAAGAATAACAGGCTTGGCATCCAAACATTATTTTATGTGGTGTATAGAGCCATTTTAGATTTTTGAATAAGATATAAATGCTTAGAGCTCTGCTTAAAGGTGATTAATTGGCCAAGTATAAACTACATTAAAGAAGGAGCTGTTGAATGTGGGAAGAGGAGGGGTAACCTGGGTTTCAGAGAATTAGGGAAACTCATTTAACCACTCATTATATTTAATGAGGTGTCAGAATCAAAGATAGATGTCATTTAAATTTAAAGCCTGGCTCATTAAGAAAACAGCAATCCAAAGAAGTGTCAGAGAACCAGAGGCAGAGGACGTTTAAATTTTAGACATGATGAATTTGAGATACCAGACCAAAGAGGCAAAGAAATCTAGAAAGTATTTGAATATTAAATATTGGAGTTTAGTAACCAAGTGAGGTTGGACATACATATTTAAGAGTTTTTTTTTTTTTAAGATTTTATTTGAGAGAGAGACAGAGAGTGAGAGAGAGAACATGAGCGAGGTGAAGGGCAGAGGGAGAAGCAGACTCCCTGCTGAGCAGGGAGCCTAATGTGGGGTTTGATCGCAGGACTCCAGGATTATGACCAGAGCCGAAGGCAGACACTTAACCGACTGAGCCACCCAGGTGCCTCAGTTATCTTTTTAGATTGAATATGAATTTCCAAGGAGAGAATGCAGTAGAAGTCAAAGACATGGTTTTGGGTAATATCTAGACAGCATGGAGGAAGAAACAAAGAGAACATCTGGAAGAGTCAAATAAGAAGATATAAAAGAGGATGAGGGGGATGCCTGGGTGGCTCAGATGGTTAAGCGTCTGCCTTCAGCTCAGGTCATGATCCCAGGGTCCTGGGATCCAGTTACGCATCAGGCTCCTTGCTCAGCAGGGAGCCTGCTTCTCCTTCTCCCTCTGCCTGCTGCTCCCCCTGCTTGTGCGCATGCACTTTCTCTGACAAATAAATAAACAAATAAATAATAAATAAATAAAAAGAAGGATGAGGAAGGAAAGAAGGCATATAAATTGATGATTATGAACTCATTAACTGAATATCAATCAACCAGTTTAGTAGAAATAAGGTTGGAAACCAAATTCTAATGAATAATGAAGAAATGAAGGCAGACATGAAAGCATCCTTTAAGACTTCTAGCTGGATTGAGGGTAATTATGGTATTGTGGCATAAAATGTACCTCCTGTCTTTCTCCCATTTTAATAACTAAAATTCAGCATACATCCATGAACAAAAGCTCTGTGGGAGCTGTTGGATCAAGCACCTTATTCCAAAGGATCAAGAAGGATTCTCACCCACCTGTGTACTGGCTAATAGAGAGACCTTGGTATGGGCTGTGAAACCAGTGGGAGCCTATGAACTAGCCTCAGCCCCTCTTTGCCACAGTTGAGGTACACCTGGAGAAAGGCTGACTTGAGCTGATACCTACAGACAAGAGAGCCTTTGTAGAAGTCCAGGTTTCCAGAGGAAATATCCCAGCATTCCATTGGAAAAGAGAAAATATAAGAGTAGATTTATTGGAGAGGGTAAGGTATGTCAGTGCCATACCTCCCCCCAAGATGGCATTGCATGGGGCTGGAGTAGCCAATGGTGACCTCTCCTGTAGGAGAAAGGAAGAGCAGTGAGTACCTGTCTTCTTCAATCATGTAGATAATAATGGAGAAACCCATTTCTCTCCCACAAAACCCAGAGTATTGAGGTGGGACCCCCATGAATGAGGGAGGAAAGAGGCAGATAATAAAATCAGAGGGCCTTAAAGGGATGTGGTTCCTATGGACTGCATACTGGACTCCAGCAGGAAGCCTGAACAAGAGCCACTGGAAAAACCTCAGAATACCCCCATCTGGCCTGCAGTCATCATCATCCCAATACCCAAGTGCTAAACCCATATCTTCCCCCACTCTGAGGCTTGCTCCTTATGTGAGCTCTGACTCCTTGTGAGGCTTCAAGGGCAGCAGGAAGAGTTAGCTCAGGAGAACATGGAATAAGCCCAGAATGCAGGCCAAAATCTATGAGCAGGAAGAAACAAATTGAAGCTATAGCACCAACTTTGAGAATACAAAAGAGGTTTCCAGCAACCATCATGAGTTTTAAGATCAAGAAAAGATATAAATGTTTAAAGATTCTGCCATAATCAACATCCATTTATGATAAAAATGCTCAAGAAAGTGGGTAGAGAATGTACCTCAACATAATAAAGGCCACATAGGATAAGCCCACAGGTAATACCATACTCAACAGTGAAAAGCTGAAAGCTTTTCCCTTAGGATCAGGAACAAGACAAGAATGCCCATTTTCACCACTCTATTCAACATAGTATTAGAAGTCCTACCTGGAGAAATTAGACAAGAAATAAAAAGGAAACAAATTAGAAAGGAAAACTGTTACTATTTATAGATTACATGATATTGTATAGAGAAAATCATAGAGACTCCACCATAAAACTGTTAAATTCAGTAAAGTTGAAGGATATATAATCAATATATAAACATCAGTTGCATTTCTATACACTAACAAAGAAATATTAAGAAAACCATCCCATTTACAATTGTATCAAAAAGAATAAAATACCTAGTTGAGATTTAACCAAGGAGGTGAAAAACCTGTACTGAAAACTATAAAACATTCATGAAAGAAATTGAACACACAAATAAATGGAAAGATATTACATGGATTGAAGAATGAACATTATTAAATGTCCATACTACCCAAAGCAATCTAGATTCAATGCAATCCTTATCAAAATCCCAGTACATATTAAACATATTAAAATAGCCCAAGCAATCTTGAGAAAGAACAAAGCTGGAGGTGCCACAGTTCCTGATTTCAAACTATATTACAAAGCTATATCCATGAAAATAGTATGGTATTGGGCGCCTGGGTGGCTCAGTTGGTTAAGCGACTGCCTTCGGCTCAGGTCATGATCCTGGAGTCCCGGGATCGAGTCCCGCATCAGGCTCCCTGCTCAGCAGGGAGTCTGCTTCTCCCTCTGACCCTCCTCCCTCTCATGTGCTCTCTTTCTCATTCTCTCTCTCTCAAATAAATAAATAAAAAATCTTTAAAAAAAAAAAAAGAAAAGAAAATAGTATGGTATTGGCATAAAAACAGAGACATAGATTGATGGAACAGACTATAGATCCCCCAAATAAACCTACACAGATATGGTCAATTTATGACAAAGGAGACAAGAATATATAATGGGAAAAGGACAGTCTCTTCAATAAATGGTGTTAGGAAAATGGATAGTCACATGCAAAGAATAAAACTGGAACACTATCTTATACCATATACAAAAATTATCTCAAAATGGATTAAAGACTTGAATGTAGGACCTGGAACTATTAAACTCCTAGGAAAAAACATAGGTGGTAAGGTCCCTGACATTGATCTTGCATCTGACTCCAAAAGCAAAGGCAACAAAAGCAAAAATAAAGTGGGACTCCATCAAACTAAAAATATCTGCACAGCAAAGGAAAAAAAATTATCAAAATGAAAAGGCCTATTGAATGGGAGAAAATATTTGAATATCATATCTAATAAAGGGTTAACATCCACAACATATAAAGAACTTCTAGAATTCAATAGTAAAAGAACAATCTAATTTAAAAATGGACAGAGGAACTTAATAAACAAAAGACAATGAATAATTTGGTACAGTCACTGTGGTAAACAGTAGGCAGGTCCCTCAAAAATTAAAAGTAGGGGCACCTGGGTAGCTCAGTTGTTAAGCATCTGCCTTCAGCTCAGGTCATTATCCCAGGGTCCTGGGATCGAGCCCCACATTGGGCTCCCTGCTTGGTGGGAAGCCTGCTTCTCCCTCTGGCACTCCCCCTGCTTGTGTTCCCTCTCTCGCTGTCTCTCTGTCAAATAAATAAATAAAATCTTTAAAAAAAAATCTCTAAAAAAAAAAGAATTAAAAATAGAACTACCATACAGTCTAGTAATTATACTTCTGGGTATTTATCCAAAGAAAACAAATAATAATTCAAAAAATATACGCACCCAAAGTCACTGCAGCATTATTTACAATAGCCATTATCTCAACTCAAAACAACATTCCAAGACACATTAAACTGTTAAAAATCAAATGAGAATCTGAAAAGCAGTAAGAGAAAAAAGATTGTAACCCCAAAGAAACCCCCATTAGGTTAGCAGATTTCTCAGCAATAACCTTACAGATCAGGAGACAGTAGAATGATTTTATTTATTTATTTATTTATTTATTTATTTATTTATTTAGAAACAGAGAGAGAGACACACACAGCGAGAGAGGGAACACAAGCAGTGGGAGTGGGAGAGGGAGAAGCAGGCCTCCCGCCGAGCAGGGAGACACTTAACCAACTGAGCCACCCAGGAGCCCCAGCAGAATGATTTTAAATGTGAAAAGAAAAAAATGCCAGCCAAGATTACTCTATCCAGTACAGTTATCTTTCAGAAATGAAGGAAAAATATTTTCCCAGACACACAAAAGCTGAGGCAGTTTATCACTAGACTTGCCTTACATGAAATGCTGAAAGGATTTCTTCAAGCTGAAATAAAAGACAATAATTAGTAACATGAGAACATATGAAAATATACAAAAACACTGGTAAAGGTAAATATACACTCAGATTAGAAAAGTCATTCTGTAATATGATGATGTATTAACCATTTAACTGTAGTATAAAGGTTAATGGAAAGGAACAATAAAAATGACTATAGCTACTATAAGTTGTTAGTAAATAGTAAATATAGGAAATTGTGACATAAAAAAAGAGGAGTAAGGATAGAATTTTTGTATGCAATTGAAGTTAAGTAGTCATCAGTTTATAATGGACTATTATGTATAAGATTTTTTATTTAAGCCTCATATAGATATACAAACAGGAGAGAAAAAGATATCAGAACATATGACCATGGGGGGCAAAAAAAATCAAGGAACAATGAAACTACAAAACATCCAGAAAGCAATTAATAAGATGGCATTAATAAGTCTATCTTATTACATATCAATAATTATTCTAAATGTAAATGGATTAAATTCACCAAACGGCACAGAGTGTATCCATTCACTAGTTGGAGGGATTAAAAGTAAGTCTCATATACTGCCTATAACCTTCAGCTCTAATGACATACTAAAGATCCAAGTGAAGGGATGGAAAAAAGTTATTCCATGCAAATGTAAATCTAAAAAGAGCTGGGATAACTATACTTATATAAATAAAAATAGATTTAAGGCCAAAAAATGGTAACAAGAGTCAAAGAAGGTTATTATGTCATGACAATTGGTGAACTCACCTTGAAAATATAGTAATAAATATATACACATCCAACATCAGAGACCTTAAATATATTAAGTATCAGCCGATCTAAAAGGAGAAATAAACAATACAATAATAGTAGGTGACTTCAATACTGCACTTTCAGCAATGGATAGAATATCCAGATAGAAAAATCAAAGAATCATTAGACTTGAATCATACTTTAGTTCAAATGGACCTATACAGAACATTCCATCCAACGTAATACACATTCTTCTTAAGTACACATGGAACATTCTCCAGGATAGATCATTTGACAGGCCACAAAGCAAATCTTAGCAAATTTAAGAAGGTTGAAATCCTACTAACTATTTTTCTCAAATACAATGGAATAAAACTAAAAATCAACATGAGGAAAGCCAGATAATTTACAAATAAGTGAAAACTAAACAAAACTCTTGAGCAACCAATAGTTTAAAGATGAAATCAAAAGGGAATTAAAAAAAAAACTCAAAACAAATGATCATGGAAATACAATACACTGAAATCTATGGGGTGTAGCAAAAACAGGTCTTAGAGGACAGTTTATAGTGATAATATATTAAGAAAAAAGTCTAAACCAACCTAATTTTCTACCTCAAGGAAGTAGAAAAAGAAACTAAGCCCAAAGTTGGCAGAAGGAAGGAAGTAAGAAAGATCACAGTGAAAATAAAAGAGACCAAAAAACTGCGGGGGGGGGGGGTTGGGAAATCAATGAAATTAAGAGGTTTTTTTAAAAAAAGATTAATGGGGTGCCTGGATGGCTCAGTCAGTTAAGCATCTGCCTTCGGCTCAGGTCATGATCCCAGGGTCCTGGGATCGAGCCCTGCATCAGGCTTCCTGCTCAGCAGGGAGCCTCCTTCTCCCTCTCCACCCCAACCCCCTGCTCATCCTCTCTCTTGCTCTCACTCACTCTCTCTCTCTCAAATAAATAAAATCTTTAAAATAAAATAAAATGAAATGAAAAGATTAACAAGATTGACTAAACTTTAGCTAGACTAAGAAAAAAAGAGAAGACTCCTGTAAATCAAATCAGAAATGAAAGAGGAGACATCACAACTGATAACAAATATAAAAGAATCATAAAAGATTACTATGAACAATTGTATGTCAATAAGTCAGATAACTTAAAAGAAACTGATAAATGCCTAGAAACATACAAGCTACCAAGATTGAATCATGAAGAAATAGAGAAAATCTAAGCAGTCCAATAATGGTAAGCACATGGAACCAATAATATAAAAGGTCTCAGCAAGGAAAACCCAGTAACAGATGGTTTTACAGGTGAATTCTACCAACATTTAAAAACACCTAACACCAATCTTTTTCAAATTCCTCCAAAAATAATTGAAGGGCAAACAGGTGCAAACTAATATAATGAGAAAATGCTTCTTTTTCTGAAAAAAAAAAAAATCTAAGATTAAAGATAATATTATTAGGTATAAATACATTGTAATATACCTGTAATTATTCAATTTTGTCTTTCATTCCAATAATTGCAAAACTAGAATCTTAAAGTTGTGAGGGCCTTTAGACATAATCTAGTCTTAGTTTATTATTACTCAGTACAGTATCATGTATCATAGGTAAACAAGTTTTGTCTCTAAATGTCCCTGATGAGTTATGACCAGGAAAAAACACTGATAGAAAGTTTGCATTTGATTTAAAACTCTTAGATCTTAAGAAAATAAATGACTTATAGTAAATAATCCATCTAACTTCAAGTCAACACTCTTTGGAAGGCAGAGGGGATCCTGTTTAACTTGCATTTTAATGTAGGCAGCTGTTATTGCTGTGTCTGGTTTGATCAATTTAAATTGCCTGTTAGCACTCCTAGCATGTATACATCCCTGAACTCTTTTATATCCCTATTAATGTTACTTTATTTTTTTATTTTTTATTTTATTTTTAAAAAAAAATTTATTTATTTATTTGACAGAGAGAGACACAGTGAGAGAGGGAACACAAGCAGGGGGAGTGGGAGAGGGAGAAGCAGGCTTCCCGCCAAGCAGGGAGACCGATGTGGGGCTCGATCCCAGGACCCTGGGTTCATGACCTGAGCCGAAGGCAGATGCTAAACGACTGAGCCACCCAGGTGCCCCTTAATGTTACTTTTTAAAATTTTAGTTGACCTACAATGTTTTATTAGTTTCAGGTATACAACATGATTCAACAATTGTATACATTATGCAGTGCTCACCACAATAAGTTTAGTTATCTTTCACCATACAAAGTTATTACAATATTATTGTAAAATATTCCCTATGCGGTATTTTTGTATCCCCATAACTTAGGTTACTTAAAATTTTTATGTTTACATAAATTTTACAAAAATTTTAAAAGGACTGCATTATCCCAATACCAAGCCAGAAAAGGACATTAAGAAAATTTTAGGCCAATATCACTGATGAATATAGATACAGAAATTCTCAACACACTAGCAAGCTGAATTCAACAGCACATTAAAAAGATCATGCACCATGATTGATTTAGATTTATCCCTAGCATACAAGGATAGTTCAACGTATAAACATGAATAAATGTGATACATCATATTAATAGAATGAAAAAATATAATCCTCCCAATAGGTGCAGAAAAAAAATTTGACAAAATACAACATACTTCCATGATAAAAAACACTCAACATATTGTGTATAGAAGGAATATCTCAACATAATAACGGCCATATACAACAAGCTAACATTATAATTTTAGCCATAGCTAACATAATACTCAATGGTGAAAGATTGAAACCTTTTCCTCTGATATCAGGAACAACACAAGGGTGTCCATGCTCACCACTCTTGTTCAACATAGTACTTGAAGTCCTAGCTAGAGCAATTAGGCAAGATAGAGAAATAAAAGGCATCCAAATCAAGAAGGAAATAAAATTGTTATTTGCAGATAATAGGATCTTATATATAGGAAATCCTAAAGACTCGACCAAAAAACTGTAGGAAGTAATGAATGAATTCAGTTAAGTTGCCAGATATATGTATATTAAAAAAAAAATCAACATACAGAAATCAGTTGTGTTTCTATATACTAATAATCGAATATCTGAAAAATAAGGAAAATAATCCCATTCACAGTAGCATCAGAAACAACAAAATATTCAGGGATAAATTAACCAAGGAAGTGGAAGGCCTATACTATAAAAAATGTAAGATTTTGATGAGAGAAATTTAAAACAACCCAAGCGTATGGAAAGATATCCTGTTTTCATAGATCAGAAAATATTGTTAAAATGTCCATACTACTTAAAACAGTTTACAGATTTAATGAATTCCCTATCAAAATTCCAATGGCATTTTTCACAGAAATAGAAATAACAATTCTAAAGTTTATATAGAACCACAAAGACTTCAAATACCCAAAGCCATTCTGAGAAAGAACAAAGCTGAGGTCATCACACTTTCTGATTTCCAACTATATTATAAAACTATAGTAATCAAAAGAGTATGGTATTGCTATACAAATAGACACAGACCAATAGAACAAAGTAGAAAACCCAGAAATAACCCCCCACACATGTACAGCCAATTAATATGTGACAGAGCCAAGAATACTTGATGAGGAGAAAGACTTCTCAATAAATTGTGCTGGGAAAACTGGATAATGACATGCAGAAAAAGGAGATGGGACCCCTATCTCACATCATGCACAAAAATTAACTTTAAATGGACTAAAGACTAAAATATAAGCAGAGGAACTATAAACCTCCTAGAAAAAGCATAGGGAAAAACCTCTTTGATATTGGTCTTTGCAACAGTTTTTTAGTAGGACACCAAAAGCACCACCAACAAAAGCAAAAAACAAGTGGGACTCTATCAAACTAAAAAAACTTCTGCACAGCAAAGAAAAAAAAATTCAACAAAATGAAAAGGCAACTTATGGAATGAGAGATGGTATTTGTAAACCATGTTTCTAAGAGATATATATAAAATATATAAAGAACTCATATAACTCAATAACCAAAAATTTGATTAAAGATGGGCAGAGGACCTGAATATTTTTCTAGAAAGACATCCAATGGCCAAAATTTACATAAAGTATGCTCAACATTACTAATCACTAGGGAAATGCAAATCAAAAACCACAATGAGATATCACCTCACACTTGTTAGGATGGCAGTCATTAAAAAGGCAAGAGATAACAAGTGTTGGCAAGGATGTGAAGAAAAGGGAACCTTGTGCACTGGCGGTGGGAATGCAAATTGGTTTAACCTCTATGGAAAACAGAATAGGGATTGAGGTTCCTCATAAAATTAAAAACAGAATTACTATATGATCCAGCAGTCCCACTTCTGGGAATAAATCCAAAGGAAATGCAAACAGAATATTGAAGAAATATCTTCACTCTCATATTTATTGCATAATTATTCACAACTGCTATGATTAAAAAAAAAAAAAACCCTAAGTGTCCATCAACAGATAACTGAATTTGGAGGTGTGATATATATAATATTCAGCCATGACAGAAAAGGGAAATCCTGCCATTTGTGACAACATACATGGACCTTGGGGGGGCATTATGTTGAGTAAAATAAACCAGACAGGGAAAGACAAATAGTGCACGGTGTCTCTTATATGTTAAAAAAAAAAATTGAACTCATAGAAACTGAGTTGAAATGTGGTTGCCAGAGTAGTCTGAATGATAGGGGAAATAGGGGAGGTGGTAAAAGGATACAAATTTTTAGCCGTAAGATGAATAAGGTCTAAGAATCTAACATATTACATGGTGATTCAAACACTGTATTGTATAATTGAAATTTGGCAAAAGAGTAGGGAAAAAAAGGGTAAATATGTTTGGTTATACAGGTGTTAGATGGTAAGAATCCTTTCACAATCTATATGTGTATCAAATCATCACAAATACACTTTAAATATCTTATAATTTTATTTGTTAATTATACATTAATTAAGCTTAAAAAAAGAAATGGACCAAAAAGGAAATAAATGCCATCAGATTTGATCAAATTCAGGATAAAATAGAATCATCTCAGAAGTAAAGAATAAATAAAATCTAGAAAAGACCCCGAATAGCCAGAGGAACGTTAACAAAGAAAAGCAAAGCTGGCAGCATCACAATTCTGGACTTCCAGCTCTATCACAAAGCTGTCATCATCAAGACAGTATGGTACTGGCACAAAAACAGACACATAGATCAATGGAACAGCATAGAGAGCCCAGAAATGGACCCTCAACTCTATGGTCAACTCATCTTTGACAAAGCAGGAAAGAATGTCCAATGGAAAAAAGACAGTCTCTTCAACAAATGGTGTTGAGAAAACTGGACAGCCACATGCAGAAGAATGAAACTGGACCATTTTCTTACACCACACACTAAAATAGACTCAAAATGGTTGAAAGACCTAAATGTGAGACAGGAGTCCATCAAAATCCTAAAGGAGAACACAGGCAGCAACCTCTTCGACCTCAACCACAGCAACTTCT
>NC_138372.1:143253329-143357439 GCF_054177405.1 Leptonychotes weddellii
GCAAACAATGAATCATGGAACACTACATCAAAAACTAATGATGTAATGTATGGTGATTAACATAACATAATAAAAAAAACCATTAAAAAAATAAAATATGCAAGAGAGAAGAAATTCAAGTAAAACTTGAATACTCAAGAAAGACACAATAACATCTAAAAAACTGAGAATGAGATAAAGGAATAAGTAAAAAGGGTAAAGGAGAAGTGTTTTAAAGGAAATCAACAAGGAAGCTTCAATACTTGTAACTGAAGTTTCTTATACAAAAATTGTGGAACAGAATATTTAAACATATAATCCAGGGGTGCTTGGGTGGCTCAGTCGTTTAGGTATCTGACTCTTGGTTTCGGCTCAAGTCATGATCTCAGGGTGGTAAGATCGAGCCCTGCCATCAGGCTCAGCAGAGTCTCCTGAAATGCTTTCCCTCTCCTCTTTTCCCTGTTTGCGCATGTACGCACTCTCTCTCCCTCCCTCCCTCCATCTCTCTCTTCTCAAATAATAGACTTATAATCCAGAAAACCTTTTGGAAATAAGATCAATTGATAAATCAAAAGGATCTACTATATAGCTATTTATAACATTAGATTTTAAAAGTGGAAAATATCCTCAAGGCCTCTATGCAAAGTGATGTTTATTACTAAGGTTAAAAAAGTTAGGTTGGTATGAGACTTCTGGAGGAAATAACAATACAAAGGTTATATATAGTAGACGAGTATTTTTAAGAAATTCAAGGAAAGAATTTATGAACCACGAATGTTGTATGTAGCCAAACAGTTCTTCAATTATCAGAACTTGAGAAAAACAGTTTTAGACATGTAAGTAACCAGGGAATATTGTTCAGAAGTGTCCCTTTTGAGAAATTTACAAATAAATGTTATCTGACCTTGTGATAACTGGGGAAACGTTAGCAAAATGACTGATGGTAAGCCTGAAACATATTTATATGTGGTAGTCAAACAATGTAGTTATAAAGCCAAAACAAAACACATGTGGGAAAATGAGAGGAAACAACTGCAACCAAAAAGAAAAGGGAAAGGGAGAAGTGGAATGAGGCTATGGTTGTTGAATAGGTAATAGGTGGAAGTTAAAGGATGCTATTTTTAAAAGACCACATAAGAGGGTAAATAAGAAAGAGAAGGATCATAGGATTATGAGCTATACAAAAACTATAAAGGTAATCACTAATAACAAAGAACAAAAACACAAAACCCCAAACCTTCCTAAATTCCAAGAGAAAATTTTAGAAAAGTGAGTAAGACATATCTGATGGAGAAACAGAGCAAATTAAGTATAATACAGTATTATATAAATTATGATAGAGTTGAGAGCAAATATATAGCAGTGTAATCAAAAGATGTAAATTGGATGAATTTTTCTATTAAAAATACTTTCAAATATAAGTATTTGAAAATCCAAAATATATATACATATGTATGCACATATATGAATATATAATTAGGGAGTGGTAGAGATAGAAAATCTCCTTTTTTCAAATGTCATAGTAGTTTAGTTCAGACAATAACTACCAATAATTAACCAGTTAAGCATTCAACTCTTGATCAATTAGGCATCCAACTCTTGATCTCAGCTCAGGTTGATTTCAAGGTCATGAATTCAAGCCACACATTGGGTTACACGCTGGGCATGGAGCCTACCTAAAGAAATAGTAATTATGAATAGGTGATAAATCTTAGGGGAGGGGGTAGTGGGTGGTCTGATGAGAAGCAGGCTATTTACATTGTCCTTAAAGAGTCTTTCCACAAGACAAGAATAGGATTAAGTACAAGGGGGGAAATAGTACTTATATGAATGAAAAGAGCAATTATTAACTCAAGCTTAATATTAAAATTAGGGACAACTGGACATCATATGTTCCCTAGATGTAATACCAAAACACAACAACAACATCATATTTGTATTTTTTTTTTCAGGCTGGAGAGGCATAATCTGACTATAATCACAAGGGACTGTCAGACAAATTTAAACTGAGTATCATTTATATAAAATGGCTGCTTTGTTTTAAAAAAATGTCATGAAAAATAAAATCTAAGGAATTTTTTAGATAAAAGGAATTTTAAAGAGATATAGCAAGTATATACAATATGTCATTCTGGAACCTGTATTGAAAAAAAGAAAACATTATAAAGGACATTATTAAGACCATTCACAAAACTGGAATGGGAATTGTAGATTAGAGTACTGTATCCTGTATCTGGTCCAAGATGGCAACATTCTTCCTCCGGAAGAATTACTAAGAGCTGACTGAATAGCTTCCATACAGCAAAAGATAGAAAGACCAAATGGAGAACAGCAAGAGATAAAGACATGGTAACAAAGGGAATCCCCATCCCAGACACTGTGAACTGCAGTCAAGGAGGATAGTACTGAGGGACTGTGAGCACATTTGTCTGCCCTGGGGCACAGGGGAAAAAAAAAGCTTCAGTTTATAAGAGCAATTAGAATATAAAGGGACTAGCCCTAAAACCCTGCCACATAGCAAGGGAGCTGCAGGAACTCTGTCTGGGTGTGAGGGGCTAGTGAGTGCCATGGTTTATACTTCCCATCCACCTTGAGTGTATGGACAGGAGCAGGGTCCTGGTGCCCTGGCCAGCTACCACCACAGTGAGCCCTGGGCCTTAACTCACACCAGCTCTAGCTGTCCTACCAAGGTGACCCCAGCTTAATGCACACCAGGACACCCCTAGTCAGCACTCACTACAGTTCCAGCCATCCTGCCAAAGTGATACATGTGCAAAGCACCCCAGAAGACCTCAGGCCCACACCATGTTCACTTGCTAGGACACCCTCAGAGCAGAGTACTCTGGGACCTCCTTGCTCATTCCTGCTTTGGCTCCAGTTACCCCAGTAAGGTGCCCCTTTCATGGAGCAAACCTAGGAACCCTGACCCATACCTGCCTTGGTTTCAGCCACCCTGCCAAGACACTCCCTATGTGCCCTGGGACTCCTTGACCTATACCCCACCTCAGTTTCAGCCACCCTGCCAGGGTACCCCCTGCACAGAGCACATTGGGACGCCGCAGCCTGTGCCAGGCTCACCTCCATTCACCCCACCAAGGTACCCCTTGCACTGAGCATGTTGGGATATCCCAGCTTATGCCCACTTCAGTTTCAGCTGTCCTCCCAGGTGCCCTCTGAATGGAGAGCTCCAGGACTGCCCATGCCCATTTCAGCTATAGCTGTTATGCTGGGGTGCCCCCTATGCACAGAGCTCTGGGATGCCAGGGCTTGTGCCCAATTCAGCTTTAGGATGTCCTGCCAGGCACCCTTTTGCGTGGAGAGCCCTGGGTCCCCTCTGAATTGCACCAACAGTAGCTTCAGCTGTCCTGTCAGGGCATCTTCCAAGAGGAGAACCCTGGAACCACCCCAGTCCACACACACACAATCTACACAGGGTACAACCATACACAAGACTATTCCTTCAAGTTTAGGAGAATTAGCTTTCTACTTAATTCATGCAAACACACACAGGAAAGTAAGCAAAATCGGGAGATAGAGGAATATGTTCCAAATGGAAGAACAAGACAAAATTTCAGAGAAACAACGAAATGAAATGGAGGTAAGCAATGTGCCTGATAAACAATGTAAAGTAATGATCGTAAAGATGCTCACCATGCTGGAGACGAGGGTGGAAGAAGTGAGTGTAAAAATATGGATCAGTGATCTGGAAGACAAGGTAATGGAAAGCACCCAAGCTGAACAGCAGAAAGAAAAAAAAAATTAAAAATAAGGATAAGTGAAGAGATTTCTTGAACAACATCAAGTAAACATTCACATTCACATTATAGGGTCCCAGAAGGAGAAGAGAGAGAGAAAGGGGCAGAGAACTTATCTGAAGAAATAACAGTTGAATGCTTCCTTAAGCTGGGGAGGGAAAGAGACATTCAGTTTCCAAAAGCACAGAATTCCAAACAAGATGAACCCAAGGAGGGCCACACCATGACACATAATAACTAATATGTCAAAGGCCAAAGACGAAAAGATAATTTTAAGAACAGCAAGAGAAGGAAAAAGTTATGTACAAGGGAAACCCCATAAGGCTATCACCTGATTTTTCAGCAGAAACTTTACAGGTCAGAAGGGGGTGACAGGATGTATTCAAAGAGCTGAAAGGAAAAAACCTATAATCAAGAATAACCTACCCATCAAGATTATTATTCAGATTTGAAGGAGAGAGAAACAAACATTAAAGGAGTATATCATTACTAAACCAGCTTTATAAAAAATATAAGGGGACTTTAAGTGAGGGGAAAAAAAGGCCAAAATTAGAAAATTATGAATAAAAATACATAAAATATGACAACAAACATAAAATGTGGAGGGGGTAGTAAAAAAGTTATTTTAGAATGTATTTGTACTTAAGTGACCATCACTTAATACAGACTGCTATATACTTAGGATGCTATATACGAACCTCATGGTAACCACAAATCCAAAACCTGTAATAGGTATACAAAAAATAAAGAGAAAGAAAGCCAAGCATAATACTGCAGAAAGTCATCAATCACAAGGAAATCAATTATAAAAACTCTCAATACAATGGGTTTAGAGGCAACATACATCAACATAACAAAGCTCACAGCTATCATCATCCTAAACGGGGAAAAACTGACAGCTTTTCCCTTAAGGTCAGAAAAAAGACAAGGATGCCCACCCTCACCACTTTTATTCAACATAGTACCAGAAGTACTAGCCACAGCAATCAGACAAGAAATAAAAGACATCTAAATTGTTAAAGAAGTTCAACTATCACTATTTGCAAATGACATGATTCTATACATAAAAAAACCTTAAAGACTTGACCAAAAAGTATTAGAAGTAATAAATTCAGTGAAGTTGCAGGATACAAAATATATTGAAATCAGTTATGTTCCCATATACTAATAATATAGCAGAAAGAGGGCGTGCTTGGGTGGCTCAGTCAGTTAAGCATCTGACTCTTGATTTCAACTCCGGTCATGATCTCAGGGTCCTGGGATCAAGCCCTGCATTGGGCTTCCTGCTTGGCAGGGAGTCTGCTTGTCCCTTTGCCCCTCCCCCTGCTTGTGCTCTCTCTTTCTCTCTCTCTCTCTCTCAAATAAATAAAATCTTAAAAAAATATGAAGCAGAAAGAGAAATTAAGAAAACAATCCTATTTACAATTGCACCAAAAATAATACCTAGGAATAAGCTTAATCAAGGAGGTGAAAGACTATTGTCTGAAAACTATAAACTATTGATGAAAGAAATTGAAGGTGACACAAACAAATGGAAAGATATTCCATGCCCATGGATTCAAAGAATTAATGTTAAAATGCCCATACTACCCAAAGCAATCTACAGATTTAATGCAATCCCTATCAAAACACCAACAGCATTTTTCCCAGAACCAGAATACTAAAATGTATATGGGACCATAAAAAGAACAAATAAAACCAACTAAAATAAAAGACTTTTTAGAGAAAAGGAAACTATCAACAAAACAAAAAGGCAACCTACTGAATGAAAAAGATAATAGCAAATGATATATCTGATAAGGAGTTAATATCCAAAATATATATAATAATTTATACAACACCAAAATCCAAATAATCCAATTAAAAATGGGCAGAGGACCTGAATAGGCATTTTTGCAAAGAAGGCATACAGAGGGCCAACAGACACATGAAAAGATACTGAACAACCACAATGAGATATCACCTTACACCTGTCACAATGGCTAGAATAAAAAAGACAAGAGATAAGTTTTAGCAAGGATGTGGACACAAAGGAACCCTTCTTATACCATTGTTGGACATGTGAATTGGTACAGTTACTGTGGAAAACAGTATGGAAGTTCCCCCCAAAATTAAAAATAGAATATCATACGCTTAAGTAATTCTACCACTGGGTATTTACCCAAAGAAAACAAAAATGCTAATTCAAAAAAATAAATGCACTCCTATGTTTATTGCAGCATTATTTACCATAGCCAAGATATAGAAGCAACCTAAATGTTCATTGATAGATGAATGAATAAAAAAAGGTATTCCATTTAAAATGGAATATTACTGTCATAATAAAGAATGAGATCTGGCCATTTGTGACAACATGGATGGACCTTGAGGGTATTATGCTAAGTGCAATATAAGTCAGACAAAGACAAATACCATATGATTTCACTTTTATGTGTAATCTAAAAAGCAAAACAAATAAAAAAAACAGAAACAAATCCATAAATACAGAGAACTCATGGTAGCCAGAGAGGAAGGAGCTTGGGGAAATGGGCAAAATGGGTGAAGGGGAGTGGGAGATAGAGGATTCCATTTATGGAATTAATAAGTCTTGGGGATAAAAGATTCAGCCTACGTAATAGTCAATGGTATTGTAATAGTGTTGTAAGTTGACAAATGGTAGCTACATTTGTAAGCATAGCATAATGTATAAACTTATCAAATCACTATGCTGTACACCTGAAACTAATGTAACATTGTGTACCAACTGTACTTCAGTAAAAAATTTTAAAATGGAAGTACTCTATCAATATTAAATTTTCTGAATTTGATTATGATGATTATATAAGAATATCCTTGTTTTTAGGAAATTCACATTGAAGCATTAGGGTTAACGTATCTTGATATATGCAGCATGTTCTCAAAGGGTTCAGAAAATATAAAGAACGTGTATAGGTATATCTATAATACAGACAGGGAGAAAGAATAATAAAGTGGCAGAAATGTTAAACATCGGTAAATCTGGGTTTAGGGTTTTTTCATTATTCCAAATTCTTTAATTTTGAAATTATTTCAAAATAAGTTATAAAAGGAACAATGTTTCATTCAATAAGAAGTTTTACACTTTTATTCTTTTAGATTTTTAAACTAATTATCTTAGTATTTCTCTTGTGTATGTATATACATACCACATCTACTTTATCCATTCATCAATTGATGGAGGGACATTTGGGCTCTTTCCATAATTTGGCTACTGTTGATAATGCTGCTATAAACATTGAGGTGCATGTATCCCTTTGAATTAGTATTTTTGTATTCTTTGGATAAATACTTAGTAGTGCAATTGCTGGATCATGGGGTGGTTCTGTTTTTAACTTTTTGAGAAAGTTCCATACTGTTTTCCAGAGTGGTTGTACCAGTTTGCATTCCCACCAACAGTGTAAGAGGGTTCTCCTTTGTCTGCATTCTTGCCAATACCTGGTGTTTCCTGTGTGGTTAATTTTAGGCATTCTGAGTGGTGTGAGGTGGTATCTCATTATAGTTTTGATTTGTGTTTCCCTGATGATGAGTGATGTTGGGTATCTTTTCACATGTCTGTTAGCCATATTACTGAGCCATAAAAAAGAATGAAATCTTGCCATTTGCAACAACGTGGATGGAGCTAGAGAGTATAATGCTAAGTAAAGTCAGTCAGAAAGACAGATACCATAGGATTTCACTCAAATGTGGAATTTAAGAAACAAAACAAATAAGGGGCGGGCAGAAAGAGAGGCAAACCAAGAAACAGACTTTCAGACTTTTAACAATAGAGAACAAACTGATGGTTACCAGGAGGGAGGTGGGTGGGGGATGTATTAAGTAGGTAACAGGGATTAAGGAGGGAGCTTGTGATGAACACTGGGTGTTGTACATAAGTGATGAATCACTGAATTCTACACCTGAAATTAATATTATACTGTATGTTAATTAACTGGAATGTAAATAAAAACTTAGCAAAAAATAAACAGTATTTCTCTTTCTGTGTCATCTCTGCTTAAGCTGTATTTTGCTTGTGACGACTTTAAGTAATATTAGTTTTCTCATAGGTAACTTGCCCATGACAAAAATCACATTCCCTACACAGTACCAGTAAAATGCATGTAACTGCATATAATTCTGCTGCAATTCTAACAATTTTGATATAATCTGAAAAAAGCAGCACTGACTGGGGATTACAGCCAAATTACTAGCATAACCCTTTATAATACAGGATTTCTAGTATCCAAAGAACATCCACTGAAAGAAAGCACAAACTAAGGGGTTTAATGCTTTTTATTATTTAACAGAGTATATAAATATGGACTGCAACTAGCTTCTCATAATGCCTAATGAACTACAGGTTAGTGCAGATAGAATATGTATAGTACAATCTCAATTCAAATAGTTTCAGTCATAAGAAGTTAAATGCAGTAAGAACAAAAAGATGTTAATACCTAAAATGGAAAATTCTCAACAACTTCCAGATTATACCTGGAAGTCATACTGCCCAGTTACACATATTTCATATTAAATGGGTATACATTTATATAGAGCTTCTAAGTTGCAAAGTACATTCATATACATTGGGCCATTTAAATTTTGAACAGATATGTTATTTATTTATTTTAAAGATTTTATTTTTAAGTAATCTCTATACCTAAAATGGGGCTTGAATTTACAACCCTAAGATAAAGAGTCACATGCTCTACTGACTAGCCAGCCAGACGCCCTTGAATTGATATTTTAAAATAAATAGGTCAGACATCACCCATTTTACAGTTTAAAAAACCAGGACATAAATGATGGTTTTGCTCAATAGTAGCTATTAAGTTACAGGAACACAAGCTATTGAATTCAGTTTTCATTCTATGTTTACTGCGTTATACTTCCTCCTTAGGAAACTAGTGGAGACACTTTAAGATCTTTTGTCTATATTTATGACAACAGGAGTGAACAAAGACAATTGAGAATGATTTTCAACAACTCAAGTTGAAAGCGAGAGGACTCTGATTAATTCTGTTAGCAAACACAACAAACCCAGTTATGCAGAGTACCTGGTATGTTCTAATGGAATACAATTCTACTTTATATAGGTAGGCTATAAGAAACCTCTGCATGTCTCTGATATCTAATACCATTCCTGTAATTACATCTATTTAGAGTTGAGGCACTGAAGCATGGTTTAAACTAACGTTTTCAACATATAGAAACAAGCCAAGTATCTTTATGTGACCAGCATGTTAAAGAACGTTTGTGACTGAGGATTTTGATTGAACCAATCATCTGCATTTGCTGTTTGGGGAGGTATTCTGGAATGATGGCTACTTGGACCACTCAACTGATTGTACTGTTGGATAAAAGATCATGGATTTCCTGTGGGTTTTGGAGCTTAAATAGCTATCTTTTCTTCGACCCTTAAAATGTGGACTCCCGCCTTTCTCTAATAACATTAGTATATATTTACTTTGTGAAAGGACAATGTACCCTCTAAGCAGTTTCAGATTCCTTCATTTTTAAGCACACATACTTTTTGAGAAGATAAACTATAAAGAAAGCAAATTTAACTGTGTAAGGGATTAACAATACTTAACCTTCTTACATTTCAGTTGAGCTGATGGTAAGGGTTAATCCATGGATGCCAATTCCAAGTTGAGCCTGTTGTTCTGCCAAATCCAGTAAAGTGTAGTGTTTTGAGTAGTAACTGCCAAGTCCAGTAAAGTGTAGTGTTTTGAGATTTAGAGGCAGATTTCTGGATTTGAATACTAGTTCCATGCTTATTAGCTGGGTAACTGGGAGAAGTTAATTGACCTCTCTGAAACTCTGTTTCCTCAACTATAAATTGGGAATAATGATAGGATCAAGGTCATTGGGTGGTTTTGAAGATTGCATGGCTCCACATATGTAAGGAAGCCAACATATGGAATGGTGCACAGCAAACTACAGACAATTTAAAAAATTATTTAGTGCCAATGTAAAGATTCAAGATCAATGCTGCTTCTATCATAAGTACTCAGGGAGTAAACACACACTCAAACCGGATTTCTGGGGCATGTCCAATTCTGGTAACAAGAACATTCATGTTCTCCTACTTAAATTATGGAACTTGGGCCACCACAAGCGAAAACAGGGCACCAAAAAAAGCCATTAAGAGAGCAAAGCTGGGCCATAACTGTGGCCAGAGTCAAGCCATAAAAATGTCCAAACACATAATAGAAGCCGAGACCCCAAGCTAATCCCAGAGTGAATAAGGGATGAGAAAGTTACCTACCACTGAAGGCAACTGGCTGGCAAGGCAGGGCCTTTTTGCTGTCTAGGCATCAGTTTTGCAGGACTGATTTATTCCTTTCAGGTGCTAGACTCTGAGATCCCTGAAGGCAGCAGCTGATTATTCTTTTATCTTAAAAAGATCCCTATGCCTGTCATGTTAACAAATGCTTAATAATTAGGATAAGCGTATGTCCCAACTTGCTTGGGAAAAGCCTCATTTACTATTGTCCCAACATAATTATGAATAGCATTTCCATTTTACTTTTAGTTTCATTCTCCAAAGTATCTCAGCTTGGATAATTACATATTTTTTTTTACCGTTAATGAGGCTAGTTTTATGAACAAATTCTCCATATCCATATATCTCTGTCTTCTACATCTAATTTAGGTTTTCCCACATTTCTAGCGTTTTCCCCTACAAATAAAAAATAAAGTACTATATTCAAGCAGGTATGGGCTTTTAATGTATTTTTATATAAATCTTTTTCTTTTTATAGAATTGAGACAGAATAGCGGAAAATTGCATAGCATGTTAGTTAGTAGAAAATACTGTGTCTTTAAGCAAGTCAGGAAATGACAGATCTTGGCGAGGATGCAGAGAAAGGGGAACCCTCCTACACTGTTGGTAGGAATGCAAGCTGGTGCAGCCACTCTGGAAAACAGTATGGAGGTTCCTCAAAACGTTGAAAATAGAGCTACCCTATGACCCAGCAGTTGCACTACTGGGTATTTACCCCAAAGATACAAATGCACTGAACCGAAGAGGCACATGTACTCCAATATTTATAGCAGCAATGTCCACAATAGTAAAATTTTGGAAAGAACCCAGATGTCCATCAACAGATGAATGAATAAAGAAGATGTGATTGATGTACACACATGTACACACACACACACACACACAATGGAATATTACACAGTCATCAAAAATTGAAATCTTGCCATTTTTCAATGGCATGAATGGAACTAGAGGGTGTTATGCTAAGTGAAATAAGTCAATCAGAGTAAGACAATTATCATATGATCTCACCCATATGTGGAATTTAAGAAACAAAACAGAGGATCATAGGTGAAGAAAGGAAAAAATGAAACAAGATGAAACCAGAGAGGAAGACAAACTATAAGAGATTCTTAATCATAGGAAACAAACTGAGGGTTGCTGGAGGGGAGGGGGGTGGAGGGATGGGGTAACTGGGTGGTGGACATTAAGGAGGGCATATGATGTCATGAGCACTGCATGTTCTATAAAACTGATGAATCACAGATCTGTACCTCTGAAGCCAATAATACATTATATGTTAATTAATTGAATTAAAATAAAAAAATTTTGCCTTTGGGAGAGTTAATATAAAAGAAAAAGCCATTTCAGAAAGAAATTGTATGGAGAGGCAATTTCACAAAGTAGAAGCAGTTATAAAATTATCAAAATTAAGCAAAAAAATTTCATTTCTTTGATCACATCTCCACATACTTAAATTATCTGTGGGCAGCTGTTATATCAAGTGATTTTTATCAATACAGTGACATTTTGAAGAATGTATAAGCACCAAATTTATTCTAATGGGAAGTTTCTAATGTTTTTTAAAAAGGGGATGCAATAATTAAGTTAGCTGTAAATTGGCAGTGTCCATAATTCCATGGAAGCAACTCAAAAAACGCTAAGAATTATTGCTGCCAGCATACTCAAACACCGCTACGATCAATCATGTTTGTTTCCTCATCCATTCATTTTGCCAGATATAATCTGGTCCAGTTTGAAATTTTCAGGTATTTTGTCTTCTTTTACATATCATTTGAAGTCCAACCAACCAGAATATCACCTTCCTTTGTTGCAATGACATAGTCTGTTTCTCGCTATTAAGGACATGGTTCAGACTCAGTGTTATCTTAAAACTTACACCCATTGGAAATTTGTGCCAATGGAAGGTAAGCTGGAACCCGTCCTAGGGCTTTTTCTCTTTGAATAAATAGCAACAGAAAAATCAATAGTAATAGTGGTGGAGGCATGATTTCTCCTTCCCCCCCAACTTTCTCCCCATCCTTTATCTAGGTTCATTCTATACAGTACTTATCACATTTATGTTATAATTTTTATTTGACATTCAATATTAATTTTAGTGGGATTATGACCACAAATATTAGTCCAAATATATTCATTTTCTAGGTCTTAATCCTTTCCCCCCAAAAAATGTCAATGACAACTCCATTGCTTACCTAATTTGTGGGTAAATTAGGAGTTTGAATGTTACAAATCTGTCTTATACTTTACATTCTTAGAGGAACATAACTGCACAATTATAAGTTTTTAAATATCCACATATTTTAGTCAGGTAAATACTCATTGTTTAATTGCTAACATTTCAAATGGATGGGTGTTTTAATGTGGCAAGTCTAATTTTGATTTTGAAAAATCACTAAGGATAAAATTCAGGGGAAAAGTTTTTATTAATATTTAAATATATGTTTGCTACATCTAAAATGGTGTTGTGCTCTTCTGCTTTAAATTCCTATTTTAAAATTCTTCGTATCATAGATGTCTGGAAAGTCTATAAACAATCTATTTTCTCATTATCTTTTTATTCCAGGAAGGTTAAAAAATAGAAGGGCATACCACTGACTTTATGATTCTTGACTACATTATTTAGGATACACTCTCAGAACATACTTTGCTGAAAATGGTGACTGATTTTGATTAAATTCTGGCTACAGAGTAATGTAATTTAGAGAAACTGATTCAGCAGTGGCTAATTTTCTCCATGCTATAAAGCCTTACTTTCTTAAATTTAAGTCTTTTCTGAAGACAAAGAAGCAGGCAATAACCGCTTTAGAAATCTGACAGCTGATACACAAGAGGAGTAACTATTCTACTTAAGTTTGAGTATTCAGATTAGGGAGGAACTAGATTTAATTGGCTCCTGTGGTGTTTTATTGCTTTTTTCTTTATTTTTAAAAAAATATTTTATTTATTTATCTGACAGAGAGAGAGAGAGAGCACAAGCAGGAAGTGGCAGGCAGAGGGAGAAGCAGGCTTCCCGCTGAGCAGGGAGACCGACGCGGGGCTCGATCCCAGGACCCCGGGATCACGACCCGAGCCGAAGGCAGCCGCTTAACCGACTGAGCCACCCAGGTGCCCCTTCTGTGGTGTTTTAATGCTAAAATACTGTAGTTACTATTTCATTACTTGCCCTTTTTTTGTTATCAACATGATACTGCTTTGCCAGTTTGAAAGTTATTTTCTAGCCAAATAGTAGATTCTGCAAAATAGATGGGTGATCTGTTTGCCACGCCCATAGGTAGAAACTGTGATTGGCTAAGATTTATTGACAGGAAGATCATAGGCCACAGCAGAAGTTATTATTTGAGACCTAGTCCAGTGAGTTAACATTGTAAGGGATTTAATGTGGTTATGCAGGTAAGCATCTTTTGGCGGAGCAGGTTCTAAGCTTTTATGCAGCCCTCAAAGGAGTGTGGGAGCCCAAACTGCTGGAGAACCAGTACAGAACAACTTTATCCCTGGGATGCTCTCTATTCAGTTGCTACGGGCCTCTACTCTCTGCCCACGGGTTAGCTGATGAACTTACTTATTCACCATATATTTATTGAGCATATATAGTGTGCTAGACCACAGGGGAAAATAATGATTAAGGGTAGACTCTGTACTCTAGTAGCTTAGAGTTTCCAAAGAGAGACAGAATAACAGAATGTCATAAAACCTATGATAGATATATCTTCAAAGTACCGAGAAGCCATTCAAATAATACCACAGTTCATGGTGTAGAGGACTGGAGGCCTCATGGAGACATGACACTGGCCTATATCTTGATAGGTAAGTGGAAACAAGAGGATTCTGAGCTTCAGAACAGATAGGAAAAGAGCAGAGGTGTGAAAAAGTTGAGCAACAGCAAAAGTGGCTGGTGCACAGTGAGTGAGGTGGTACAGTGGACAATTAGGCCAGAGGTAGAAAGAGACACAGTGTAAAGAGATTTACATGGCAGGGTAAGTAATTTCACATTTATTTAGTAAGACAGTAGTTCTCATTTGGGGCGGGGTGGGGTGGGGTTCTTTTCTAATGACCTGGAAAGGAGACTAAACACTACTGTCAAATATTTCAAAAAGCCTTTAAAGGTAGATACTTGCCCCCCACTCCCTCCCACCTCCCCAAGAATTTAGCCTTGTGCTGTGATTTTATTTAAAAGGCACTGATTATTAAATAATGCATTTGGGAAGTCAGGGTTTCAAAACATGGGGTTCATGGAGTAAAAAAAATTAAAGACATCTTCTGCAATGTTTCCAAACTGTTGCTATTCCGTCACTGGAGTAGACAGATTCTAGATTTAAGAATTTGTGTCTACTTGGATGTGGAGATGAAGGGAGAGTAAATGAATGAAATTAACCCCTATCTTTCTAATCCATGCATAGACAGAAATTGTACTCACTCAGATTGGGAATGAAAGCAGCATTCACCAGACAACTTCAGTAGCCCACTCTTGGAGAGGAGGGCTGGGATATCAGTTCAGTGGGTTATTGGGGGAGGAGCATAAAATAAAAAGAAAGGGAATCCTTGATGAATTAAGAGATGGATAGATATGATAGCTAAATGCAATGTGTGATCCTTGATCAATCCTGCGTTGGAAAGTGGGGGTTGCTGGAGCTACAAAGGACGTTTTTGGGGAAATTTAAATATGAATTGTATATTAGATACAATTGCACAATGTTAAATTTTCCAAGTGTAATAACTGTTCTCAGGAGATACATGCTAAAGTATTTAGGGTGAAATAAAGATATGGGAAGAAAAAAAAAGTATGGGGGGCATGGAGAGAATGAAATAAGGAAAATGTGGCACGTTATTAAATTAGTGAATCTAGAAAGGTATTTGAATATTTGCTATTCCTGTAACTTTCTTTTTTTCTTAAAGGTTTCACAATTTTCAAAATAAAAAATGATATACAAAAAAATAAACTGGTTAAAGAGAAAACCGGAGTCGAAAGTAAAACAGACATGCATCTGATTCTAGTGTTGGTGATGGAGACTAGTTGCCATTGTCACTCTTGGAAGGAAATTTGACTCTCAAAGGAGGGGGACAGCTTAAAGGGGAGGGGACATTGGTGGGAAACTAGATGAAGACAGATATAATTTATTTAAGGAAGGGATACTTAAAAAGGAGACCAGATAAAATTGTAACCACAAAGCCCAGCTAAGGATTCAAGTAGTGTTTAAAAGCAGATGAGGGGCGCCTGGGTGGCTCAGATGGTTAAGAGTCTGCCTTCGGCTCAGGTCATGATCCCAGGGTCCTGGGATAGAGTCCCGCATCGGGCTCTCTGCTCCTTGGGAGTCTGCTTCTCCCTCTGCCTCTCTCTCTCTCTCTGTCTCTCATGAATAAATAAATAAAATCTTTAAAAAAAATAAAAATAAAAATAAAAAAATAAAAGCAGATGAGTATTTTGAAGCAAGACTTTACAAAAAGTGGCTCTTCAAACATTTGGTTTTGATGATTTTTTAATTTCAATTATTTAAGATTTTAGAGTTCATTAGTTAAGATTTGATACAGCTCTTCCAGGGAAGCCATGTCTTTTAGAGAAGACTGTTTCAGCTTTTAGTGGTAATAATAATAATAAGCAATTTTTGAGTACTTAACTATTTTCTCAGTACTGGGCAAAGAGCTTTCCCTGTATAGCCTGGTTTAATGCTCACAAAAATCCTATTTATAAATATTGATTTATTGATATTCCAGTGTTACCAATGTTACAAGGGAACTAGACAAGGATGACTTAATTACATATCTTAGGTCGCAGCTTGGAGGCTACAGAGCCAGGACTCAAGCCAAAGCTTTCCGACTCTAAAGCCTGTGTTCTCAAACATGAGATGTTTATTTCTCTTGAGAACTATTAAAATTCTGAAGAGTATTACCAACTCCTCAATTGGGTATTACAATTTCAATGGCTTATTTTAAAGTTACTATAAACTTAAAATCTCAGTGTAATAGGTTTATGAGCTGCCTTCCCCTCCTTCTCTAGCTTGAAGCATTTTGCAAATTAGATTTTTTTTGTTCAGTCATTCATATCCATTTATTTGGGAAATTGCTTTGCCTGTCCACTGATAACTGATAAGGCACATTGTTGCAAAGTCATGGGGCAGGAGAAAACTAGAGAAATCTAAAGATCCTGATAAAAGACAAAGGGCACATCTTAGAATAGGGTGGAAAACTTTATTTCTCCTTCCCTTCCCTTAGAACACAAAGAACAACTTAATCAAGGTCCAGTTGGCCCCCTCCCTTACCCCCACTCTTATTTATCAAGGCTTCTTTTAAAAAAACACGTCTTTAAAAATGGGAAATCCTCTGAAAGGAGCATACCAGGTCTAAAAACATCACTTGAGAATTCATTCTTCCCACTGAACTTGAGTATTCCTGAGAATTCATGTACAACAAGAGGCCTAGATTAAAACCTTGGCAAGATGCTTGGCCAAGTTAAATCAAAAACCCAGCAGATGATGCCCAAGGGCAACAATTCTGATAAGAAATGAGTAGTTATCCGGTAGCATACAAGATCCCAGAGCTGTGTTCTTGAAGGCACCTACTTGTGATTATGGAAACACCTAATTGAAACATGAATAAAATAATCCATATGGAATTGTAAATAAATATTTTTGAAATGGGAAACCTATCTCGATTAGTATTTTAATGGTGTGATACCTTCCATAAATTTGGTGGAAATATATCAAAAAGTTACAAATAATTACCAGTGGAAAAATCAGGGTCTAATGTAGTCTGCTGGTTGAGTAAACTCACATGTTTTTTCCAGGGCTTTTTCAATTTCTTATATGAAACTACTCACATAAGAGTAGTTTCAATCTTGTATATAAACTACTATACATGCTCAACTAGGCCTTATTCCAGGCTTTCAGAAATGGCTATGTGTGACAGATGGGCCAGAGGAAATAGGATGGAGGCGGCTGGGAATGCTTCAGAAATCTCTCTACCTCCCTTCACCCCCAGATAGACGCAGGAGACTGTTCGTTGTATTGATTTGACAGTGAATAAGTGACCAAAAAGTGAATATTTTGGTTAAGTTTGTTTTTGCATTGTCCAAATGAAACGTATTAAGTATTTGCACAAATTCACTTTAAAAAAAATTTATATGATGCAACCACCTTGAAAATAGTTTTGCCATTCCTTTCAGGTTACACATAGAGTTACCATGTGACCCAGTCAGTGTATCCTTTGGAATATACCCAAGAAAAATGAAAATATATGCCCACACAAAAATTTGTACACAGACATTCATAGCAGCATTATTCACAGTAGCCAAAATGTAGAAATAATCCAAATGTACATCACCTGAACAGATAAAATATAGTATACCATACAATGAAATAAAAAGGACTGAATTATCCATACATGCTACAACAAGAATGAACCTAGAACACATTATGCTAAGTGAAAGAAGCAGGTCACAGAAGACCACATTATTTCATGATTCCATTTAATCAAGTATCCAGAACAGGCAAATCTATAGTGAGAGATTAGTGGTGGTTTAGAGCTAGGGAGATGGAGGGTTGGAGGGTGACAGCTAAAGGGTATGGTTTCTTCTGGGGGTAATGAAAATGTTCTAAAATTAATTGTGCTAATAGTTGCACCTTTGAATTACTAGAAAACCATTGAATTGTACACATTAAAATTGTACATATAAAATGGTGTCATATGTGAATTCTCTCAATGAAACTGTTACCAACTCCCCCCCCCACCCCCGAGCTAACATAAGCATACAATATTTTTTTTTTTTAAACAAGAATTTGTTTTTTTCTTTCCTCTTGTCTCTTACTTTCCTGCTTCTGGTGGCTTTTTGTGAAGATGCAGGCTTCAGATCCATTATTTCTGAATCAGTTTGATCTCATAGTACTGAATAGTGGAAAAATAACAGTTCTAGATGCATAGCTTTTATACTCTGTGGTTAGAATATTAAAGAATAATACAGAAAATATAGGACTCATAATCAGGAAACTGGAGTTGAGATCAGACCCAGCTGTTAACTATCTGGTTGACCTTGAAACAGTAAGCTATTCTGTGAGCCTCAGTTTAACTGATTTGTACAATTTAACTAAGTAACAACAACAATGACCTGAGATAATTGTAGATCAAAAGAGACAATAGGTTCATTCTTTTATTCAAAGCTATGCTAGGGGATATAATGGAGCCTTTCAGACTCCTGTGGAGACAGAGGTCTAGATGCTTTGAGAGCCAATGGGTAAATCACCTGATCCAGATTAGGAAATTAAAGAAATAATCCCTCAGGAGAGGTGATGTCTCATCAGATTTCTGAACAGGGAGGATTTAGGCAGATAAGAAGGCATGGTTTTGCAACATGTTTGAGGAAGGAGAAGCTAGATGAAGGTTCACAAGGGCACCTAAGCAGGGTGTTCAAGCAATTTCATGTAGTCAGATAGGAATAGAGCACTGGGTCTCAAACAGTTGTCCCCAGACTGTCTTCATCAACATCATACGGGAACTTGTTAGGGATGCAAATTCTCAGTTCACACCACAGACCTACTGAATCAGAGACTCTGGGGATAGGGCCCAGTGATCAGTGTTCTAATAGCCATCTAAGGGGATTGTAATGCCTAGTCAAACTTGAGAACCACTGGACTAGAGCCTTGGGTACTAGTAGCAAGAGATAGGTCTGTATTAGTTGAATATTTTATAGCTTATTAAAGCAGTTTTATATGTAGGTCTATAGACAGTATAAATCATTTGCCACTTTAGGCTATTAGAAAATACAGAAAAGGTTAAAGAGAATGTAATGTCATTATCTAGATATACATATTGTTAATATTTGGTGAAATATATACATATTGCAATATTGTACCAAAATGTACATTCTTTTGTATTCCAGTTTTGTTAATTCTTTATGAGTATTTTCCCATAGATTTTCAATTCTATCAATCAGTCCTAAAAACTCATGGAAAATGTTTTTAACAGCTGCCAAATATTTCATCATGTGGTTAGACCATAATTTAATTTACTATTTATTATTGTCGGATATTTAGATTGTTTCAATAACTTTTATAAATAACCCAATATGAAAAACATTTTACGTAAATATTTTTCTTCATCTTTATTCCCTATAATGGATTCTTAGAATTAGACTTGTGTTGAATATTTATCTGTTTATCTGCGTCTCTCCTTCTGGCAAGAGACTCAGGTTTTCTGGCTACATGACTGGTGAGTGTCCTAGACTGGACCAATTATGATGCCCATTCCTTCGACTACACAGATTAGTTCAGGGACAGTTATTTGACTCAGGCTGGGCCAATAAGGACTATACTGCAGGGAAGCTATGCTCGTCCCCTTCCCAAGAGGATGAAGAAACCAGACAGGTGTAGGAAGTAATGAAATTAATCTGAAGAGAGAAGCAGAGAGTAGAGGTAGAGATCATCCAAATTTTCAATGTTTTCTAGCTTACTCTTCCAAAACAAAAATCACTAAACAACAACACCCTAGTTTGAGTTAGATAGAGCTTTGAAGGGTATGAATGTGATTGCATTAATCTATATGTATCTATATATAATTAATCTAATAATGATGTATGTGTCTTAATCTAATACCTAAAATATATAAATATATAAATCTAATAATAATGTATATGTATTAATCTATAATTAATCTATATGTAAGCCTGAGAACATTGAGCTCCTATGTAGCATTCAGCATTATTTGGAAGCATATTATGTTTCTCTAATTATTTCGATTTTCTTTCATAATCTGCAATAAAATTTTGCAATTTTCTTCAGGTAGGTGCAACATATTCCTTATGAAGTGTATTCTTAGACATATCATTTTGGGTTGCTTTTGTTAAAATGAGCTTTCCCCCATAATAGATTTCTCTTGCTGCTGTAGCTAATTACAGCAAACCTTCTGCCAAATCTAAGATTAACTCATGGTTCTCATGAGGGGAGGCTTACAGATATTCATGAAATCTCAGTGTCTTGGCCCAATGAAAGTTTATTTCTTGCTCATGGCACAGTGGAATGAAGGCTGGAATAGAGAGACAACTAAGATCCACAGTCATTCTATGGCCCATGACTGTTCCAAATAATGGTTCCATCATCCCCCAGAGCCTTCCTGAATCCTCTGAATACAGCTGGCAGATGAGGGAAGAGAAGAGAGAAGAAAAGTGTGCAAAGATTTTTTTCAGAGAAGCTAGTGCTAGAAATGATGTACAATACACCTTCCCCACCCCATTTGGTATAATTCAGTCTCATTGCTCCTCCCAACTGCTAGGCACAATGGCAAATGGATCTAGGTATGTGGTCAGGAGGAAAGGAAAATGGAGCTTAGGGGATATATGGCACTGTGTCTGCCGCATAACCAATCATGGACACTTGATGTGGTTGGTTACATTCTTCTTGGGCCTTCAGTATCTCCCTTTGACCAATCCACATACTGCCTGGTAAGCTCAGCCAGTTCCAGAACCCATATAATTTGCACCAAATTTAGGACATGTGTGATGATTTAATTCTGTACTTATTTTCTCTTCTCAAACTTTGACTTTATCTTACTTTCCATTTATCTTTATTAGTGCTCTGTTCTTTCTTACTGCTGATTTTTTTTCACTCCTCTCCTGACTGGGGCAATATTTTGGCAACATCCTTTGGAATCTATAGTCCATTGTGAATAATTCTTCCCATCCCCACACTCATTAATCCCTTCAAATAATTTTCTTTCTATTTTGATGAAAGGACTGTAATAGGGACATTTGTCTGTGAGCCTGTGAACTCTGTGAAACATTTCCCTTAGTTCATGTCAAAAGGCCAGAAGGGGGAGTTGACGTTTTCCTTAACAAAAACTCTGCTTTGATTTTTTTCAAGCCCAAGTCCTCAGTACTTTTGTTCAAAGCTTTAGCCAATAGAATTTTGTTTTGTTTTGTTTTGTTTTTAAAGATTTTATTTATTTATTTGAAAGAGAGAGAATGAGAGAGAGCACATGAGAGGGGGGAGGGTCCAAGGGAGAAGCAGACTCCCCGCCGAGCAGGGAGCCCGATGCGGGACTCGATCCCGGGACTCCAGGATCATGACCTGAGCCGAAGGCAGTCGCTTAACCAACTGAGCCACCCAGGCGCCCTAGCCAATAGAATTTAATACTACCATTACTATTAGTAATTACACTATTAAAGACAGTGTTTGTTGATGTATTTTCTAAGCACCAGAGTAAAGATTTATATCTGTTCCTTTAATCCACAAAACATATTTCCCCCTCATTTCAAAGAAAAAGCTTTCTCTTCCCTTAATGTGTCAAATTTTATTTTGTTCAACCTCATAATTATTATCTGAATGTCTTTTTTGATTATTTTTCCTTACCTTTTTCAATATTTGATTCTATCAAAAATTCTTTTTATAGCAACAGTTAACATGTATCATGTGCCAATTATAAGCCAAAGTATTAAGCGCCACATTTAATACTTCAAGACATTGGTACTTTTTACTCTCATTTTACAGAGCAGGAAATAGAGACTCAGAAATATTTAAGAACTTGCCTAAGATCATGTGGTTTCACAGGTGAAAGAGCAAGACCCCTGATGGAGACACAGAGCCTACGAGTGGATTCCAGCCGCTGCGGGTTTCCTTAGTTTTCCGGTCGACGGTGTGTTCTTATTTGATCATCAACTCTCTTGAATGTGGATTGCTCTGTGTAGGCCCCTGTTCATTCCTCGTTACAACCATGATTCTTGTCCCTACATAATTTCCTGTCATGGATCTTTTTTACCTATTTTATAAAAATGATAATTTATTAAAATGAAACAAGGTGGGGATTTTTGTATGTATTACTTAAAAAATAATTAGGTCCATATATTTTCTTTTCCACTCCTGAACTTGCAGAATTCCTAAGGTAAAATTAGAGTTAAGGTTTGATTTTCATAGGGTTATCAATCAGCTATATTTAAAATTCTGCTCTTCTATTTATTTAGCAAAATTTTGCTAAATAAGGTAAAGTTTTGGCACTTACAAACAAATACAAATTTGGCCTCCTTTAGTTCTCCAGATGTTTATCTATAATAGGAGGCAATGAGGGTAACTTTTGGGAAAGATTTTAAATTCAAAGTTCAATAATAATAATGATGAACATGAGAAATAAGCATGAGAAATTGAAAGGGAATTAAAAACCAACATGTGTATGCTCAGATCTGGACAAGTTTACTAACCCCTGAACATATAGTATGTGTTCTAGCAGCAATAAGCACAAAAATTGTGCCCTCTCCTTCTTGACGAATCAAACTCTTCTAGTAAACTCTGTAGTCATGAGATTATACACAAGTCATTACAAATCAAGTGGAATAAAATAGGCTATGAGGTAATTTGATCCAGAAAATCTTCTGGCTTTTCTCTGAACCATGTTCAATAAATTCTGGTAATTTTAATTTAGACAATTCATGTGCACAGATGAAAACTAATAAAGATATCTTTTCTAGTATCATTGTTGGATAAAAAGTCCCCATGTCCCCATTTATTAATAGTAGAATTCAAAAGATTGAGGACATGTTGAAATTTCCATTTTATTTCCATAAAATATTCTAAAAATGTTTGTTAGATTTTAGTTATAAGGAATGTAGATTACATTCTTATTTGAATACCAACGTTGACCTCAACCCAATGACACTTGTCAACTTTGAAAGTGAAGTGTGTAAAACTGCCTGGATTTCCATGGTGATTTAACTTTGCTGATCCTTTTCATCAGTTCTTATTTTTGAGGATTTGTAGTTCAAAGAAAAGCCCACAGTTTAGCCCATTACAAAGTAGCATATGCTCAAATCCATGTGAACTGCCCCAAACATTAACCTAGCTTTAGTGGATTTCTTTTGTTTCCTAAAGAAACTGCAGTTACTTAGCAAATATGTCCTAAATTTTTATTTTTCTCCTCTTAGTTTCCCTGATGTATGATCTATATATTCAAGTGCTATTGAAAATTTTTCAACAAAAGCTATAAGAATACATACAGAATCAAGGGTAGAATAAAGTCAGTTGTCCAAATAAAGCAAATAAACATAATCTGACCTTTAACCCTGCCACCTATTAATAAATCACAAAAGTTTGCTCTTCCTTTTCTCAGAGTATTTTTTAATCTAGTCAATGTGCTGGTCACCGGAGTGTGTTCTTGTAACAATATCATCAATAACACATAAAAGTCTATGTTTTTATTGTGCTCTTCCTATCTCTAGATGTTTTATGTTTGCATAAGTTTATATTAGGTCACATAATATTTGCATAGATTTTTAAAATGTAACTTTAATTCACCAGTGGTTGAAAAAGTATCATGAGATCTTAAGCTTTATTAATTGTAAGATTTAAATCTGTTCTGCTGATCGTAATAGCAGCAATGTAATGAAGATACTTTCTAGCATCCGTCATGAAGGTTTGGAATTAGAAGGGAGGTGGCTCATTTGGGCAACATACTTCCCTTGGGTCTGATGCTGGTTAATTTAAGGCTTATAGCTAATGGGTCTTATCACCTCCTATGACATCGAATTGGCCAGAGGCCCAGACCAAGAGCATTTAATTGGATGAATGATTATTAATTCTGAAGACAATATAAATCAAAGGATTTAAAAGAATGGGGCTGTTATGTTCATCACAACTGGCATCTTTGGTAAATTTAATAACCCCCATCCTCCCAGCACTCGCAGAGCGACCTATGTTAATTTGGGTAGAATTTCAATATAAGGAAAGTTCCAGGCATTATTCCTGTGATCTCCAAGCTCTGTAACTCAGATTCCAGGCGGGTTCAATGTAACATTATCTGGAAGCCACCAGATGTCGTACATACATTGTTCATTATTTGGTTCTCCAAGTATGTGGAGGAAGCACTGGAAAGAAAAAAAAAGTTTCTGCAGCTGTTAAAAGGTTAAGAGGATTCTATCCAGAGCAGTGTTGAATTCGCTGATAAAATTTACTTCTTCCACCTTTGCATATGTAATTTAAAAAAGAGCTTTTACCTCATTCACAGAAGCATTTTAAGTTAACGTGAAACATAATTATTTTTATGATGGTTCAATTTTCTTGAACACATTTAAAATTTTTTTCCTTTCAAGCTAATTCCTTGCTTATTTTTTATTCATTCAGTGTACAATACCTGAATGAGTGTTTTCTATTTAATCACCACTTGCTAGGTGCTAAAGATACAGAGCTCAGTAAGATTTTCCTCGGCTTCAAGGAATATACAGTCAAGTCAGGGAGTTAGAGAAGCAAACTAATAGAACACAGCTATGGGGCAGTTTCAGGTTAGGGTCTTGGGAAGCACGTACTAAGATAAGTTTGGGGTACAAGAGGTTTATTAGGGATAAACATGTGAAAGGATTAGGCAGGAGACAAGATTGGGCAGAGGGAAAAGTCAAACTAATACAGGTCTGCCAAAGTGTTGGCCAACACAGTGGGACGGTCTGCAGTATTCACCAAATTAGTTGTCCCATGTCGGGCCGCATCTATAAATCTCTTACTCTACTCAATGGCCAGATGTGAGTGTGGGCAGCCCTATGAAGTACATGACCCTGGATGAGGTCGTTCTTTGCAGCTGATGCAGACTCTGATGCTGTCAACTGAAGACTTTCTCATGGCCATACTCCTTATAAACTGGGAAGCAATGGAGGGGGGCTGGGGGCAGGGATCTGGGTGATGCGTCTCTGGGTTGACCACACATAGGATGCTGTGGGATCCCAGAAGTTTAGTTCAGCTGTGGGGGGGTGGTTCACAGATGGTTTAAAGTGAAGCCATGATGAATCTTAAAAACAATAATGGTAATAATAGCTAATATTTATTGAGCAATTACTGTATGTCCTATATAATATTAAATTCTTTACCTGGATTCTCTCATTTGATATTTACCACAAAACTAAGGGATAGACATGTAACTATCATTTTCAGGTTATGGATGAGGATATTGAAGTTGAAGGATTAAGTAATTTGCCCAAAGCTACAGAGCCGGATTCAACCCTAAGCTGTACGTCTTCAAGACCCATTGGGTATATGGATTGCTTTTCAGGAGTATGGGCTGTATTGTTAGTTTGGGGAAACAGTGCATGAAGACATGAACCATCTAGCAAAATTCCTGACCTAGAATTTGAATTTAATAAGTATTTGTTGAAGGAGGTAGAAAGGGAAAGAGGGAGAGTGGGAAGATAGGATGAAGGAAGGAAGGGAAGAGAAAACAACTGTAACAAGATGGATGTGGTGAGATAATTGAGTCCTAGGCCATGTTAAGAAACTCCCAAGGGGCGCCCGGGTGGCTCAGTCGTTAAGCGTCTGCCTTCGGCTCAGGTCATGATCCCAGGGTCCTGGGATCGAGTCCCACATCGGGCTCCCTGCTCGGTGGGAAGCCTGCTTCTCCCTCTCCCACTCCCCCTGCTTGTGTTCCCTCTCTTGCTGTGTCTCTGTCAAATAAATAAAATCTTAAAAAAAAAAAAAAGAAACTCCCAAATCACCCCCCTCCAAAATTCAATGGGTATTGCGCATGTTGCTCTTTGTGTGCTCTGTACAGGAAGATACTCCTTTTGAGATTACCTCCAATTCACCATTTTTTAAAAGCTGTACATGTGATTGATAGTCCTTTGCCAAGTGCATATCCGAGTTATCCTCTTAAGTCGGGATTGTTTGCAGACGTCTTTATATTTTACCAGACTACCCGTGGCCTTAGGGAACCACATGATTCTTGCCTCGCAAAGATTTTCACCATCCCTAGAGTACAATAGACTGCTTACTAGATTTGACTTCTTAGAATTTGACTGTCATGCTATTTCAACTTCTATTTTTGTGTCTCTTTTCCCGCTTTCTCCCTTTCTACACAGTTTTTTTTTTTTTTTAAAGATTTTATTTATTTATTTGAGAGAGAATGAGAGACAGAGAGCATGAGAGGGGGAGGATCAGAGGGAGAAGCAGACTCCCCGCCGAGCAGGGAGCCCAATGCGGGACTCGATCCCGGGACTCCAGGATCATGACCTGAGCCAAAGGCAGTCGCCTAACCAACTGAGCCACCCAGGCGCCCCCCTTTCTACACAGTTTTAAGTTCAGCCCATCTCATCTACATCCTGTGGTGCTTGTGTCTCTTGCTTGGTTATCAAGTCCCTTGGAAAAGTGTTTGCACAAGACACAAGCCTGATTTCAGTAATACGGCAATAGCTGCATTCTTGGCAATCCTGGCAAACCTTAAGCACATAATGTTCAAGGTTATTAAAAACTACATTTGATGCAACTTATGATAACTGAATAGGCCTGTTGTCAATGACCCTTTGTCTTTTAACCTTATATAAGGGTTTGAAGATCTTGTTGGTTAGATTTTCTAATTCCTGGCTATATTTTTACTTATGTGGCCTTATTTTAAAGCCCATGATTCATGGTTTCTAGAGTTGAGAACCGTACCATGTATAAATAAAGCCTTATATTTAAGATGCTATCATGGGGAAAAAGATAAATTGGAACAGGTGGGTGACAATGTATTTGTTTTTTTGACATGAATTTGGAAGATATGGAATGCCAGAAAAATCATTTCTGATGGTATCAGTGGATAGGCCTCTGGAGCCCAAACCTCCAGCAGTGTTTTATTTATTTATTTATTTATTTTATTTTATTTATTTTTATTTTTATTTTATTTTTATTTTTTTTAAAGATTTTATTTATTTATTTGAGAGAGAATGAGAGACAGAGAACATGAGAGGGAGGAGAGTCAGAGGGAGAAGCAGACTCCCTGCCGAGCAGGGAGCCCAATGCGGGACTCTATCCCGGGACTCCAGGATCATGACCTGAGCCGAAGGCAGTCGCTCAACCAACTGAGCCACCCAGGCGCCCCTATTTTTATTTTTTTAAATAAATATTTGAGACAGAGACAATGAGAGAGCGAGAGCACATGAGAGGGGGGAGGGTCAGAGGGAGAAGCAAGCCCCTTGCTGAGCAGGGAGCCCGATGCGGGACTCGATCCAGGGACTCCAGGATCATGACCTGAGCCGAAGGTAGTCGCTTAACCAACTGAGCCACCCAGGCGCCCCTCCAGCAGTGTTTTAAACTGCCAACAGAAATCCATTTTTAAAAAATTTTCAAGAATCTCTATAAAAGAGAAGCTGAGACCTCAATGATAAGGAAATGCCATAGGCTCTGTGAAGGCCCTGTAGATGTCTGATCTTTTGCTAAATATCAGTGATCTGGACTGGCACCAATGTGACATTCACTGGAGCAGGAATTTTACCTGGAATGATTTAAGAAGCAAGATCAAGAATAGCGAGTGCTGGAATAAACATGTGCTTAGCATCAAATCTAAAGTTAAATGCAGGTTAGTAGACAAGAAATAGAAGTCATCAAGCACAGACTTGAAAATAGTGTTGGCCAGGGCAGGGGGTGGGGATGGGAATGAAAAGTTCTGGACACAATGAAGGCAGGGTTTGGGGAGCACCTGTCTAGTGCAGGAAAGGGTTAGCTTCCCTCCACATAAGGTTGGTAGTGGCTGGAGGGGGTGATTATGTTGACTCAGGAGCCTGAGAAAGAAGGGAGGTGTGTGATCTCAGAAGGCATGTTCTACTTAATTTTCTGTTTTTATCTGGGGCTAATCCTGAGTCTTCCATGTACTTACACATATCTGATATAACAGTGATTTTCAAAGTACTTTTATTTTATTGGTGGACAGAAAAGAAATGGAAGCAAGCTGCAATGGTTGAAATGGAGTGGCAGTTGGGACCAATGTCTTACTCTTCTGAGGGCTTCCTAAGAAGATGCTGTTAGCAATTTCATCAGGTTTAATGATATTTGTGAGGAGATACGGGATTGAAAAAAAAAATCCTTCGTTCAAAGTGAATTGAAATTATGGAATATTTTTGTGTAGATACTTTGCATGTGTTAATAAATATATAGTTATTTTAATATTTAGTCTTTTCAATTTAATTTGATACACTTAATGTTTTTATTAAGTCCTTTACAGAATAATATATAGGTTGAGATAACTCTAAATGTAGACTGCCTGGGATTTTGTTCCCATTTCACTACTTTGGATAAATTCCTTGTTTTTTCTCTGCCTCAGTTTACTACTAGTAAAGTTGCATCTCTACCTTCTAGGTACTATTATGAGGATTCGATTATTAAAACACTTACATAAAAGACATGGCATATGGTCCCTGGCATATATTATATATTATATAAAATTTTTCCATTATTATTGTCATTATTAATATTAATATTATTTTCTGTATCTTGTATTTGTAAGCAAATTGCAAACTTTCTGGGGTCAGAAGCATTATTTATGTCTCTTTTTAACTTGAGTAACTAAAATAATTTTTTGTATGTAGTAAATGTTCAGAAAAGTAATTAATTAATCAACCAGATATTAACTGGGCACTTCCTAGGATACAAATGCACTCTGCGGATTTGAAAGCATAAAGATAATAAAAGGAGGATCTTGAGAAACTTGCAGTCTAATGACCCTAAATGAAGTAAAATATAACATAATTACATATAATTAATTTAATGTAAATTAATGTAATAAAAGAGTTCTAATAGGGGTATGCAAAAAAAATTTAAAAACACTTTGAAAGAAGAGACAATGAATTGAATTTTTTCTCTGAATTTTGAGTTAAATTCTGAAGAATGCATTAGGGTTTGCTAACTCTAAAAATGTGAAAAAGGCTTTTTTTCCCCAGAGAATAAGTGTATGTAAAGGCACAAAGGCAAAAAGCAGCATGTCCCTGGAAATAGCAAGGCCTTTAGATAATGAGTGAGAAAATGTTACTTGAGTCAGATGTAAAGGTCAGTAGGAACCTGAACACAGAAACCCAAGGATGCCATTCTAAGATTTAGGATGTAATCCTGTAGGAATTGAGTAACTATACAGGCTTCTCTGCGTAAATATTTGTGGATACTGATGATTTCTATTCTGGATTGAACAACTCAGTCAAGCTCCCTTTGGGGCTTTTGGATATTTATACATAGATACTTTTTTTTTTTTTAATGAAAAACTAAAAATGAAGGACTTTGTTCTTTAGTGGCTCCAACTAAGTGTTGTGGAAGGTCACTACAAATAACTGAGAGATTGTATGTTTTGAACTATTCACTCTTCTAGGTTTGATTTTGAAATCCTGTTTTTCTGTAGAGAAATTAGATTTTACGTTTTATATTATAAAATGTCAGGAACATAATCGTGGGAAGTTTTCACTTGGATGGAAACCACAAGTTCATAGTCTACTATAATTTTGTAGGAGGAAGAACAAGAGCTGAACTTGGCCATAACACATTCTTCCTCTAGATAAAGGAGGATGAGACTATCAAAGTACCCAAGGTGGCCTGTGTGAGATTTTTGTTGATTTTAGCTGAGTTTTGACCTTTCTTTTTGTACTTTATTTATCTTTAACACCGGCTTATATCTTTACTGTTTCATTAGGGTTTTATGCCCTTAGGTTTTTTTTTTTTTTAATGATAAGCCCATAGTAAAAATTCAATAAATCATTATTATGTAAGTGAATAACACAGTTGGGCTTTTCATACCAACTAATCAATATAAAATCCATGACAAATAATAACTTTAACTGATTACATGTAGAAGTGGGAAATTCTACGAATTCTCTATCTTTTCATGTTATAATAATAGTGGAAAAGGATATACCATTTTAAGCTCACCACCAAAGGCCTTGTCCTTCTTGCTGCTTTCAACACTAATGACCTCCCAGCCTTTCTAGAACCTATGCTCCTAGGTCCTAGGAATGGATTCCTTTTTCAGAGTTGACCTGTTCTAACAGGCAACATGTCTTTTTTCCTTGAAGGAAAGGAAGAGGGAAAGCAAAGCAAAATGAAAACCTCTATTTACTTTGTCAGGGCACCAATATTTTCCAAGTAAGAATATTACCATATATTGAAAAGCACATGGATTTCAGAATTAGATCTGGGTTCAAAATTAAACTCTGATTCTTGAATCACCAAGCTTGTGGCCTAGGTCAATTTGCTTTTTCAACGAAGAATAATAAAATCTACCTCACGGGTTATTTCAAAGGCTGAAGGAAGAGATGGGTGTGGTCACATGTAGAAAGTGAGCAATATCTGTAACAAATAGAAGGCATCCCATACACACTGGGTATCCATCTTACTGCCAAATGATGCCTTCTGACTTCTGGAAGCCACTCTCTTTCTAGAGATCTGAATTATAAAACTTGCCTAGAAATAGTTGTTGTAATAGTCCCCTGAATTCTTTCTGATTGATTGCATTGAGTAGTATGGTAGGACCTTTCCAGTATAAGAAATATTCTTTCTTATAATTCTGTGGTTGTGATAACCCAATTCACTCCACTCATTTATCACAGGGGTGGCCATGATGGTCATAAACCCCAACCAGAGTATTCCTTCCTTCAGCCAAAGAGATCGGTTAAGTAATGAATGTGTGGCCTATGATCTCCATCAGGATAATTCTCTAGTGTTTTTTTTTTTTTTTTTTAACCGTAAATGTTAGTGAAACTATCTCTTTCCATTGGGCTTAGTAAGTTGGCAGGATATGAGTCAGGGGTTAGTCAGCTATCTTGTGTACGACATGAACTGTCTGAAGAAGGGAAGATTGAGAGAGGATTCTTATGGTATTAGTTGAATACCTTAATACAGATATTTCAGAAGCCTTCTTTATCCCTAGACTTCACTTTATTCATAAACTGAGATGGGCTTCTGTTATTTGCAATGAAAGGAATTCTAAAAATACAGATTTTGGCTTCTAGAAGAAGTTATTTTGACTAAATATACAAGAAAAAATCAACTGGCCCTTTCAACACATTTATAATTTTCTAAAAAGAATTGTATGTTGGAAAGGCTATATACAAAAATATTTGATATTTTTCTATTTTTCAGGTCCCTAGTATTAATACCTAGACTGAGATTTGTGGGATTGGCCTTGCTGGCATGAAGGGAAGTGTTATTAATATTGAAGTTGCGTGGCTAATTTTCATATTCAAGTACACCTCAGAAGCAGAAGAGGCCATTTGGATCAAGAATCCCCCCAAAAAGTCAACACCAGCACCAAAAACAAAACCATAGACATGCTGAGAATACTCAAAGGTGTTAATCGGGGCAAGTGCTTGACTAAGCTGCTGGATACAAGCCCCTGACAGCTTCTCTAGAATCTCTGAAGTATCTGCAGTGTGGTACTCTACACCTCACCACTCTCTGTTGACAGGGGATTTTGTACAATTTAAGGTCAAGATATTAAAAGGAGTAAAATTTAAAAAAAAAATCAAGAAAAAAGACAGACAACAATGATATACAAGACTAAACATTTGTTTCCTCAAAGTCACAAAACCCAGAAACCTAGTCCTCTTGGAGACTCACTATCACTAACATCATGCTAGTGAATCATCCAGTGTTCATTTATTCCTTTATTAAACAGATGTTTATTGAGCTCCCAGTAAGTGCTAGTTACTGTTCTTAATGCTGGCGATGCAGCATTTTACAAAACAGAAAGCCCCTGCCCTCATGGAGATTATATTCCAGGGGAGAGACAATTTAAAATGAAAAGAAGTAAACTGTACAATGTGCTGGATGGTGCTAAGTGCTACGGAGGGCCTCATACTGCCTGGAATAGGGAGTGCCCGGGGAAAGGGGTGTGGAGTTGGAGTTGTACTTTAAAAAAGGGTGAACGGAAAAGGCCTCACAAAGAAGAGGTGAGGAACAAGCCACAGGGATCTGGGGGAAGCGTATTCAAGGAGGTGGGAGGATCCAGTCCCCAGGTATGCTGAGTAATAGAAAAGAAGCCAACATGGCTAAGGAGGAGTGAAGATGGGGACGGTAAGAGGAGGTGAGGTCAGACAAGTAGCAGGGGCAGATCTTACAGAACCTTGGGGCCACCCTAAGGAATGGGCTTTTATTCCACACGGAAGGGAAGCCTTTGAAGAGCTTTGAGCAAAGGGGCACATGTTCTGAAATTTTGAAAGGATCCTTCCTGCTGCTGTGTTAAAAGGATATGTGTGTGTTGGGGGCCGGGGGGGAAGGGCAGAATCACGGAAACCAGTTAAGACACATTTGTGATAATTCAGGTAAGAACTGACGATAGCTTGATCTTGGGAGAGGTGGAGGTGGGGTGAAATGTTCAGAGTCTGGCTAAGATTTGAGGACAGACTTAACAGATATCAGCTGAATACTTTAAAAAAACCCTAATGGTAACAATATTGTCAAGGTCATATATACATATCCATATATATGTATACATATATATGTATATTACTATTGAAAACAAAGTATACATAATGAGTATAATGAGTTTACAATTTTTATCAGTATCAAACATGTAACATCTAAGGAATGTTTTATCTTATGCAAGAACTTCATGAACCAGAGCTTGAAAAAGAAAACCGGTCCAAGCTGAATAGTCCTCTGAGAGAATCTGAGAAGTAAAGCCCCATCCCTTGCTTTGTCTCAGGGTATGTGTACACAAGATTTCTAGCCTTCCCTTCCTCTGTTTTGCTGTTATGCATATATGTAATTATAGCTACATTATCTCCTCTGCTCCCACACACGCTCTGTTGTTCCCCTGGACGTTACCTAAAATAGACACCCTCCAGGGTTATTAAGAATTTCAAGGCAGCGGGCTCCTGATTGGCTCAGTGGGTTAAGTGTCTGCCTTCGGCTCAGGTCATGATCCCGGGGTCCTGGGATTGAGTCCCACGTCGGGCTCCCTGCTCAGCGGGGAGTCTGCTTCTTGTCTCCCTCTGCCTCTTCCCTCTGCTTGTGCTCTCTCTCTCTCAAATAAAATCTAAAAAAAAAAAAAAAAGAATTTCAAGGCAGCAACGGTGGGGCATTAAAGAAAGCATGGAGGGGCCACACAGAATGCACACTCACAAATCCAGTCTGTCTCTAACATTTCAAGAAGGGCCTCCCTTTCTTTTAAAATTTACAATGAAAATTCCTGGATTCTCATGTAGTCCCACAGTGTTTACAGAAAAGTTTTTCCCTAATTTTCTATCTTCTCTCCCACTGCCATGTTCCCTTTCCTCACTCTTGGATTTGCCCTGGAAACTATGGAATCTTTTCAGTCTTTCCTTAAATTGTACGGAGCTATCCCCATCCCCACTTATGCCCAGACTCTCCCAGCCAGAACCCAAGCACTCAAGGAGACCTTACCTAACGGACTTGGCTGTCAGATGTTGTTAGTTGTCTTCACCTCATTATCTCATTACTTCTATACAAACATTTTTTTTCACTTTTAAGTATTTTTGAAAACGTGATACAACTTAAAATCAATGTGCACATTTAACAATGTGACAGTTTCTGGTAAGTTAAATTTTGAGGGGGGAAATGTGTAAGGTAAGATCTATTTGAAAACATTCTGTGGCCATTTAAAGAGCCAATTAAAAGAGAACACATGGAGTCTACTCCCTGCTTCTCAATAGTTCACCCGCTACCTTATGACAGTAACTTTATGACAATTACAAGTATTTACACTATGTCTGCCTTTTCCACCATACTGTGTATGCCCTGAGGGCATAGACTGGTCATAGTCAGATGGACACCCTAACGCTTCCCACAGGGCTAATTTTAGGCTCCTAATAGAAGTTATTCAGCACTTGTATACTGAAAGAATGAAGAACTATTTATTTCTGGGGTTATAATTATAGTTGAGCTTTCAAAAATACATTTTAATATTTATAAGTCATTCTTTATGAATTGCTCTAATATGTTTGGATGATTTATGTGGAAAACCACATCTAGGAATCTGTATGGTTGAAGAATACACAGACACAGTGTCTTAAGCATTTTGTTTTGTTTTTACATACATCGTTAGTCCCTCAAATCTCTGAAGGTAATTTTTTCCAACACTAACATTAGATCAGAGGTTGATGGCTTGTACAGCAAATTACTCTCGTCATGCTACCCTAGTCCTTCTTTCTGGGCACTGCTCAGTGGAAGTGTGTCTCCATTGGCAGGTTTATTTTCTTCTAATGTCCAAGGTCACTGCCAGGGCACTAGGCCAAACAATTAAGTGGACTCAGAAGAGGACTATATAGTTCTACCACCACCCCTCATTCATATTTATTTACTTATTTAAAACATTTTTAAAGATTTCATTTATTTATGTATTTATTTGAAAGAGAGAGAGGGGAGGAACAGAGGGAGAGGGACAAGCAGCATGGAGCCTGACGGGGGGGCGGGGTGGGGGCAGTGGGTTTAGTTTCACATCCCTGAGATCATGACCTGAGCCAAAATCAAGAGTTGGATGTTCAACTGACTGAGCCACCCAGGTGCCCCCACTCAAATTTATTTTATGGTATCTCAGGATTCTTAAATTGGGAGCAAACTTGGAGATCATCTACTCTGACTTCTTTCTTAATGCAAGGATCTAGTGTATATTACCTCTGACAAGTTTATAAAAGTTCATCTTTGAGTTCCAGGCTCTGAACCAAGATTCAAAAGTGTATGCCCTGGAGTAGGAAAGAATGTGTCCTTGTTTTATACTCAGAGTGCTTCTTTAAGCTGGCATTTTTCAATCATCATTATAAGCTATATGCCTTTTGATTTCATAAGACCTCAGCTTTCAGAATATATTACTTCTTAAACCATAGTTTTCTTTTAGGAATTTGGAGAACTTTCTTTCTTTGGAATTTACTTGACTCTAAATGGCAAACGTTATAACTCAGAATATAACTATGAATTTCTTTTATTTATAAATAGGCTCCTGTAACTACAGACAGGTATGCGAGATGAAAATCCCCCATTAAGTCATTATTTAACAAGTATTTGAGGACCTACTAGGTACTAGGTGCTTTTTCTAGGCCCTGGAATAAAAGTGATAGTCTCAGAGTCATGGCTCCTGCCTTCAGAAAGCTTTAGTTTTGAGGGTAAAAGGTAATTAAAGGTAACAAGTAATCCTGATAGATTTTGAGACATTTTCTGATATGAAGAATGCTGTGTATCTTTTAGATACACCTAGCTGCCTCGTTTTCCTGGACAATGAATATTTAAGCTGATACCTGGAGAAGTAGGAGTTATCAAGATATGATGATAAGGAGCTAAAAAAAATTCCATATGGCTGGTGGTGTGAATAAAAAAGGACATCACATGAGATTGGAGCGGTGGGTGTGGGCCAGATTGTGGAGGGTCTTGTAAATTCAGTGAAGGATTTGACACTCAGTGCTTAGGGAAATGGGAGCTATTGAAGATTTTTAAGCGAGGAAATTACAGATGACCAGCTGCAGGGCACAATGCATGGAGACAGCGGTGGGCTTGAGTTAGCTCACATTGGCACAAGAGAGCCAATTGCTAAATATTCAGGAATTCTGTTAAGTGGTTGTTAAACTGCCGGGAGCTTGCAAGAGGACAGGGTGGGAGAATTTATATGCTGGAAATGGGCAAACACGACTTCCAAAACAAGAAGGTTTTGTTTTTGTGTTTTTGCTGTTGCTGTTTTTGGAAAGCTGGGCTGCCAGCACACCACTGGATAGATAGAAGCAAGAGTGGAGACAAGGAGAAACAGAATGGCCTAGACCAGGCTGGTAGCAGTAGAAAAGAAAATACATGGTTACCTTTGAGAAGTATTTAGATCTGATCTTTACGAAAGTAGACATGGAGATAGAAGGGCAGATCCGGCACCAGGCTCATTTCTCACCTGTCAGTGGACTTCTAACTTGACCCCCTTCAAGTAGCTCTGGCTTGAAAGCAGAGGTCCAACTCTTTGGACATTTCTTTCTACCGTCAGTCAGACCCTTTGTTTCTTAAGAAAATGTATATTAAAAAATGTTGCCATAGGTTCTTATGAGCAATTTAAATTAATAACACCACACTTCAGTTTTGATAATACTATCAGTAATATATGTGTGTATATATATATATATATATAATACACACACACACACCACACACACACACACACACACACACATATATGGCTTTCTTTATCCAGAGACCCAATTTCCTCATCTGGCATTTATTGCTGATGTCCTCCAAGCCCTCTCAAAGACAATGTGAACCCCAAATGTGGAAGACAACTTGGACATTAAATTATACGTCCTCATGTGATTCTGCAAAGACAGCTTTTCTCCAGGGTAAGGCTGAAGCAGATGTTATGATTCTGTGAAAGTTTTATTTGTAATTTTATGAGATTAGCACACACCAAAACTCCATATGGTATGTTCTCTTTGGTTTTCAACAAGAATTATATATAATAGGGAGAGGTAGGAAGCAGAAGAGAAAAATGTTATTTATTTTGGCCAATTCAGTTGCTAAGCAGAAACATTATTTGTGTCCTGGCTCGAAAGTAGCACATTTTGAATGCGGATCAGAATATTTTGTTTCTTCTTGCTGTGTCAGATTACAGGGGTTGAATCACTTCACCAACAGTTACCCTTTCTGTGACTGAGAAGCCATATCCTGTCATTTTTATGCCCCAAAGATGATTCTGTTTAGACAGAGGAAAGTGTCAGGAATGAAGCTTTCTGACAGCAGGGTGAAACTCTCTCACATTGAAAGAATTCTCACCAGAGGTGTCTGTAATCTCCCTCCTCTTTTCCCTGCCCCCTAAAACCTGTTTGAAGATAAAGCAGAGTGTAACCTGTGCCCTGTCAACTTCCTGCAGAGTGTTAACTCAAAAACCTCCGTCAGTCGCAGAGTCCGTCATTTAACAAGTTCCTGGTGATCAGGAATGAGTTCCAGATCACTTTCCATTGGACTGGTTGTCTATTGCCCCAGGCCACCGTAGCTATTCATTAAATCTTCAGAAGGCAGCATCTAACTTCATAATTAAAGAATCTTGAAATGAGGCACAATGTGATTCCTTGTCAGTAAATCATGTCACCTCTCCAAAACAAGGAAGATGAGAAATGGCTTCCGAGAATCTGGTAGTTTATAAAACAAGAGTGTGAGAACAGCCTCCATACCCAAGGTTTGTTGCTATTGCTGTTAGTGGCCATTATTTTACTTTTAAGATGTAAGAATACATCCAATTCATTAAATATATATATTTTTTGTTCATTAAGAAAAGTTCCTCTCATCATACATTATACCTGGATGTTGGGGCTATAGTGGTAAACCAAACAGATAAATTCTGGGGAACCTGGGTGGCTCGGTCATTTAAATGACTCTTGATTTTGGCTCAGGTCATGATCTCAGGGTCCTGGGATCGAGCCCTGCCTCTGCCTCTGCGCTGACTGCAGAGTCTGCTTGTCTCTCTCTGCCTCTGCCCCTCTCCCTGCTTGCTCTCTCTCTCTCAAATAAATAAATAAAAATTAAAAAAAAAAAACAACAAATAAATTCCTTGTTCTTATGGAGCTTGCAATCTAGGAATAAATGATTGAATACCTGAATGAATGATGTGCTATCCGCCCGAAGACAGAGGGTTGATCCGATTTTTCACTGAGGATTCCTTCCACCTTTAAAAACAAAACAAAACAAAACAAAACAAAACCCCTCTTTTTATTTTGAAATAATTTTAGTCTTAGAAGAGTTACAGAGATGGTAGGGAGAGTTGTCTTCTTCCCCTAAGGTTAACATCTTACATGGTGCCTGATAAGATCAAAACTAACATATTAGCATTGGTCCTATTTACCACACTACAGATTTTGGTTTTATCTCCCCAGCTTTTCCCTGGGTCCTTTTGCTTCTCCAGTGTTTCCATCTAGATGTCACTTTGCGGGGTTGCCATGTCTCCTCCACCTCCTCCCATCTGCAATAGCCCTTCATCTTTTTGTGTCTTCCATGACCTTGACACTTTTGAAGAGTTTTGGTCATGTATTTTGTAGTATGTCCCTCAGTTTGGGTTTGCCTGATGTTTTTTTCATGATTAGACTGTGGATATGGATTTTGGGGAGGAATATACAGAGATGTGTTGTCTTCATCATCTGAGAGGGTTCATGGTATCAGTGTTGTGTCGTAAGTGATATTAACCTTGGTCACGTGGTTAAGGTGGTGCCTGCCAGGTTTTGCCACTGTAAAGTGACTTATTTTCACTTTCCAAACTCCGTTCTTTGGAACTAAATCACTAAGTCCAACCTACACTCAAGGGAAAGAGGAATTCGTTCCACTTCAAAGAATTTGTGGATGTACATTAAAACTACCACAGTAATGGGGCGCCTGTGTGGCTCAGTCAGTTAAGCTTCTGACTCTTGGTTTCGGTGCAGGTTGTGATCTCAGATCGAGCCCTGAGTTGGGCTCTGTGCTGGATGTGGAGCCATTTAAGATTCTTTCTCTCCCTTTGCCTCTACTCCCCCCCCGCCCCCCCCCGCCACCCTCTCCCTCAAAAAAGAAAACCAAACTATCACAGTAATTAAAAATCATGTGGAGGGAGGTACTCTAAGGCTAGGCAGATTTCTGGTTCCTCTTTAATTTAGCATTCATCCATGGATCTTGCTTGTAGCAGTTCTTCCTGTGGTCTTCTAATTTGTGATTTCTTCCTACTTCCCTCATTCAACCAACATTTATTAATTGAATTCTTCTGTGAGGAAGAGCTGTCCTTCTCCCTAGTTTTTCATTTCATCATGTATTTGTACCAGTATGGACTCATGAATGTGTATGTTATTCTTCAGGTTATAATACAATCCTACTGTTATTTTGTTGTTCAAATTGTTCAAGTTCTGGCCAATTTATTTTTGGTTGAATGCTCTGCTATTTGCAAATGAGGGTTGGTACTGTTATTTTTTTCCTGGATGACACCATGGAATTGCCCTCTGTGAGAGACAATTTTCTGTGAATGTCTATGTGATTTGTGAACTTTAGAAAGAAAGTGGGAGGAAAAAAATTGTCCTTACTAACTTTGAGAATATTCACACACATATTTTAAAAAATCAACTGCATTTTGGTGAGTCGAAGTAATCGCCATAGCATAGAAGAATAAAAAATAACATTATCTTGGGTTTATTTATGCATTAAGAATAATCATGCATTTATCTAAATGAGATACCATGCTTTGATTACACTTGTGAACTTTTGAAAGTGTTGTCTGAGCCTAGTAAAATGTCACCTAGGAGAACCTAATTGATCAGCACTGAGCTTCATCTGTATATTCTGCATTGTTCATGTTCACATGGAGAAAACAAAAATATACAAAACAAAACAAAACAAAAAAATGACATGTTTGTCAACTAAAGAGAATTCCTGCACTGAAGAATTATAATGTTTGCCAGTGAGATAAGATAAAAAAATGAATTAATTAATTCAGAGCACAATTATACAAAGGTAAGTTTACATTTTATGGAACAGAGAGTAAGGGATGTTCCTAATGAAAGACTTCATTGTTTGCTTTCCTTATTGTGATTAAACTTTAGGAAATTTAATTGGGGCTTATATCGAAAACTGAAATGGATATGAGATGTAGTTTAGACTAATTTATTTGTCTTTTAGAAGAAGGCAGACAATATGTTGAATGTCATAATCATTTTTTTTCCTGTCATCTTGACCCTAATTTAAAATTTTTGTCAATTGGATTTCTATCTTCAACATATTCTAATGTAACATACTTTATTTAAGGCATCTCTGAATGACTTCTTGATTTAAGAATTGTACTGGTAAATATTGAGTCAAGAACAAAGTGTTTCAGGGGCTCCTGGGTGGCTCAGATGGTTAAGTGTCTGCCTTCGGCTCAATCATGATCTCAGGGTCCTGGGATGGAGCCCCGCGTCAGGCTCCCTGCTCAGCGGGAAGCCTGCTTCTCTCTCTCCTTCTACTACTCCTCCCTGCTTGTACTATCTCACTCTCTCTGTCAAATAAATAAATAAAATCTTAAAAAAAGAAAAAAAAAGAACACAGTGTTTCAGAGGGGGACTGTTAAAATTCTGCTTTGTATTTCCTCATGCTAACTTGGCCTTATTCATCACAGTATGGATAATGCACTATTATTATATTATAGGGACCTTCTCCAGTGTCCAGAGTCAGGAACAGCTCACTTTAATGTGCAAACTCAGAACTTCATAAAGAGGTATGTGTTTATAGATGCTAGGCTCACTCACTTATTCTGCTTAGCAGCCTACATTCCTCACAATAGGTTCAGGGGTCATCCAAGTTACAAAGACATAGATACCATGGATCGGTGGGGTCATTCAGAAATACTCAAAATTTGAGAATACATAGTGCTCCTTCAAGACAATTTTTGGAGAAAGGATTTATGTCAATGTCAAATATGATTTTCTTATGAGATCACCAGGCATTTTTGGTCTTTATATTTTGGTATCTTGAGATCCCCTGGTCAAAATCTGTATTTTCAGGAACATCTGACCTTCAATGAAGGATTACAAGCCCTTTTTTAGTCTGAGAGTAAGGTGTCTGTTGCGATGTAGGAACTCAGACAGAACTGGCTCTTAAAAACAAAAATTCAGGCAGCTGTCCTTACCTCTATGTGTATATTTGATGAATTCAAACTTGTGGAGAAGAAGGAATAATATATGGGAGTTTCCCCACCAGGACCTTTGAGAATGTACTTCCCACACATCTAACAATATATATTAGAGTGTAATGTAATATGGTATAATAAATTTCATTTTATCAACAGTAATGGCTGGGTCAGAAATGATTATATTTTAGAACAGAGCACCATAAAGATAAGCATCTGAATTGCAGAAATTGCTGGTAAGATTAGAAAAAAATGATATGAAGAAACTGCTTTCTAGAAGTCATTGTTGGAAGGGAGGGACTAAAAATTACTTACATCAAATTATATCTTGTTTTTTCTTAAAGGTCAGCAGTTTTTCTTTTGCTGTATACTTAATTTCCCTCACACCCCCCAGTTAAAATGTAACACTCCCAGCACTATTATTGGTAGATTATTTCACCAATCCCCATCTCCTCACCTCCCTGACAATACTTACTTTTTTAACTCAAGCAATTCCACCCTTTATCTCTCTATATAAACCCTTAAGTTTAGTTATTAGACTATCATCGTCGTCATCATCATCATCATCTTATTACTGGCTGTTCTTCTCCAGAGTAATAATGGGTAAGAAAAGAAATGATAGAGGAGTTTTTATGTTTTAAACTCCCAGGCTAATATTCTTAGATGATGGATATTTTGGATAAGGAACTACATGGTGTTTGTCATTTCTCAACTTTTGGAATCTCCAAAATCAACTCCATTTCAATACAAGAAATATCTTCTGGGACTGGTGATCATTAAAAAAATAGAAAAACCAAAACAAATGTAAACAGAAAATTCTACCAACAACAATGAGGGAATTACTATTAACAGCCCTTTCTTCTTTATTACAAATGCTGGTTTGGGAGGTCTGGCTTCTAAGAAGTCTGCTTATCTAATGAAGTAGCTCTACATAAATTGAGACTTAACATTACCCAGAAATTTGGCTAAGTTTCATAACTGACACACATCTTATTACTCTTAGATGAAATTTCAAGGAAGCAGACATTTGCCTGTTTCTGATCACGTAGCATTAACTCTGCATAGTCACATTTAGATTAGAGACGTTTAAATTACAAATCTTATGTAAAATGTGAGTGCCACTCTGATAAGAAGCTCATAAATAAGAGCATGGAACACATTTAAAAATAAAGATTATGAGCCTCACAAAAGAGATTGAGGAACAACATCTCTTTACAGAGTGAGTTATATATGGGAAGCTTCTCTTGATAATGAGAATTATTGCTACATTCAAAAATCAATATTATTTCTCATGTAGTAGTAAAATAAACATTAACCCACAATTTAACATCACAAAGAACCCACTTAACTCTTCTCTCCAAAAATCCTAATGTAACATTATTTAGTTGGCATTTTAGAAGATTTAAAATAGGATCATATTTTAGAAAATTAAATGGCAATGGAAAAATAAAAATAATATGCGTATTAAGTTTTTATTTTGAAAGTCTGATGAGATGTACTTTTTTGGTCAAATTTAACATCAGCATATGACATTTAATTCTAGTGTCCTCCCTCCAAAAGAATCAGTGAAAAATTTACCCTTTTCAAGGACAGCTAAAAGTTTGTAAAGACTTAAAATCATAAGAAAGCCTTAAAGATAGGTTTCAGGCTGTAAGGACTACAGGGTTAGCGTAATGGATTGTGGTACTGTGAGTTATTGAAAGGTGCAAACGATATTTGTGAAACAGGCAACTAAAAAATATGACAGACTAATAAAAATGCCTATGTTAACGTCACACCCTTAAGAATGGACCATGTATCTTTGCCAAAGTGAGGATGCTTGTCTAAACGATTTCGTGGCTTCCCCGAGACTTTTTTTTTTTTGTTGTTACCTGCGACTGCCACTATATCCAGGTCCACAACACTCACACCTGGAATTCCCAGCTTCCTCAGGGCTCTCCCTTCTGGTGTTCTTTCCCTTGCATTATGCCTTGCGCACCTACTCCCAGACTAATTTCAGTCTTGTTCTCATCAGGTCATTTTCTCCCTCACAGATCTTCAGTGGCTCCCTTTTGTCCTAGTGGGTAGTATCCAAGTTACCATTAGCTTTTAAAAGCTTTACATAACCAAGCAGAACATGACCTTTGAAATTGAATCTAACACTGTTCTGTTTCACATTTTTCCTCAGCTGGTGTGGATTGTTCACTGTCTCTTGAAAGAGACATACTTGTTGCTTCTATAACATTTCTCTTACTTATCCCCTTATTAGAATTTTTGTCCCTCTTCTCAATTTGTGGTACCTTTAATTCCAAGTACCTTTCCAATTACTTTAATTTCCAGGTCCCATTCAACTCCCACCTCCTTTCTGATAATTTCACATGGCACTCACCTTCCCCCCCACCCCGCGGGCATTCGTCACATTAAATCAATCTCTTGTCCTTAGTTTCACGAGGCTCTTTGGCATATCTTATGCTTTCCTAGTGCACTATAGTTTAGTTCTAGGGCTGTCTTTCAGCTATTTTTGTTTGCAGACTCCTTTAGGGCAGACACCGAATATTTTAACTTTTGGAATACTGTGCGGAGAACAATGCATTGATTTTGTTACAGACAGTCCTAAGATCTGAATCATTACTAACTGTGCCAGGGCCATTATATAATCTCCTTCAGCCTCAGTTTGCCCGGCTCTAAGAATAGGGTTGTAGTGAGTATAGTGATACTTGTGGAAACACTTCGTGCTCAACAAATGTTCTTTGCCCCTTGTCCCAGGCACAATAGAGTTGTTCAGTAATCATTTCTCAAATGCGCTGAAGAAACATTCACATTGGTTGAAACCCTTCCTTTAATTACTAATTTAAATATGGATCAAAATCCAAGTCTAAAAGATTTGAGAGCTGTATGGTTCTCCGTGGAAAATCGTTTATGGATAGTAGTACCCTGGAGCGTTTCACCAGCATCAGCTATATTCTGGACTCAGTTTCATATAAATAGGATGAGGTTACCAAAAGCAAAATCCTGGAACACGCCAGTCATCAGGATGCTAACGAAGCTGCCTCAAAGCCAGCCCTGTTGAAGTATTCTGGAAGACAGATGGCAGCATGATTCCAATGCAATAGCTCCTGTATTTCTCTCGGAAGTTGGCTCTGCAGCAGAGGCTGAGAAACATTGTATTAATACAAGAGGGAAAAACCAAGATGAGATATTTGGGAAGTAAGTGCAATGAAGATAGAGGAATCCATATTTAGCTCTTTGGGCCTGTCTAGTCCATGAAGCAATGAGGAGGAGCCCAAACCACATTAGATTGTTAACAACAGCAAAAAACCTGCATGAACACTATAATAAGGATTCATATAGAAAGTCATAAAGGAAGTTGGAGGGCTTAAAATCGCTCAAATGTGTGAAAGTACCAAAATAAATGTATCATATTTAGGAATACATATGTGTAAGTGTATGTAACCAAAGAACATTGAAGTTATTCATCAGTAATAACTCTCATTCAAATAGATTTGTGCCCTATACTTAGTTTGTCCAGGAAATGATTAAAAGAATGTGAGTACGCACTACGGATATACGTGTGAATAATATTAAAAAATCTATTTTGGCTACAGAGATTTCATGTCAGAGAATATAATCCATTGCTTAAAAAAAGGAAATAAAAGAAAGGAAAGGGACGTGTTTGCCAGGGTGCTTAGTCAAAGTGTCATTTCTCTTTCCTTTAAAAAATACGGAATTGTTTCTAACATGTTTTCAAAATATTTATATATCAGGAGTGACCACTCTTTAGAATGCTTGAGAAATAAAAAGGTGCTAATCATTATTGTGGAGAGATGTCATTACATTACTATTGGTAAATAATTTACCCAATTTATTTGAAGTTGTAATTCTTTTGAAGGATTAAAAAAAGCTAGAAAAGATTTTGATGAGGTGAAATGCTTAGGGTTCAACATTCTGGGTAAATTTTTTATCATTTTTTTCCAACTCACATTGCTTCAACTCACTTTCTGGTTGTACCTGGGAAGGGTCAGCAGTGTGCACATGAGCAGTCAGCTCTTACTACTTTATTGCCCCAGCAAAGATAAACCGCACAAACATTTGTTTCTTTTTTCCCCTAAAAAGTTTAAATTTTAGGGGAAATTTTCAGACTTCATTTTAGAACCAGAAGCCCATGGCAAATCAGTTAAATGGCTTGGCCATTCTCTGAGCGAGAATCAGCTAAATCAGTATGATGTAGTGTTGAAAACACAGCTGATGGATAACTGAGCGATTCTTCTTTTCAACTGGCATCTAGACCTCACCCAAGAGGCAGGAATAAAGATGTAGACAGAGCCTCACCTTCAACTTCTCTGAATCCCAGCCTCTTCATTAGTAAAATTGGGGTCATAACAGGATCTACCTCATAGAATTATTATGTTATTTATAAAGCTATTCATGTAACAAATGAAAAGGGTGTCTAAATCATATTTACTGAGTTCTTACTGTTAGCTCTATAACATGAAGTTTCCAAAAATCAGTGTCTCTCGTGATAGTCCATGCCTATCCCCCTTTCTATGGTTTATGTTGATGGTGTTACTTGTTGATGTATTTGATTTTAATTATAATCTTCCTCTGTAACGTGCTGTTTTTCCAGTGTTGAGTCCAGTGTTGTGATGATGTATGGGATTATGAATGAATTAGTAGCTAAAGAAGCTAAGATTTTTTAAGAATGATATATTCTTAGCGGAGAAGTAAAGTTTAATATTAACACAAGTATCAGTTAGTCAGACAAGATACTGGCTCAATTTGAAAACACATCAAATATATATTACTGGAATACACATACTACCATGTACTGAAAGAGCATCAGTTCTGCCTATGTGATTCCTAATCTGTTCCTACGTGATCCCATACAGCTAATCTGTTGTGGGGAATTTTCAGGGGAAGGATTTCTATGGATGGAGGAGTCTCGGCTTTCCATCTGGTACTATGGCTTTTAAAGCAGGAGTCTGCCTAGTGATTTGGATCCCTGGTAGGTAGATAGGTAGGAAGGAAGGAAAAAAAAAAAAACAATAACAAAACCAAACAAAGAAACAAAAAATTCACTTCTTCACCTAACAGCCATTTGTTGATTTATTCTTCTAATGATTAGCTAGCTTTAAATTGAAATCCTTTGTGTTTAAGGGTTTATTAAAGCAATAAAAAATAAGTAATATAATTAATAAGATTCAGACAAATCCTCTTTTTTATTTGGGTAATGTATTATTAAGTTCCCAAAGGTGAAAAAAAAGAAAGGATACCTACAAATGGTCAAAACAGTGCTTTAATTTTTAAAATTCTATAAATTCTATAAATATTCATGAAAAGGAGTAAAGGTGGATATAAACATAAATAATCAGTTTTTAAAAATCTTGAGAAGCAGGCATGAAAATTGACCGGCCATGGTGCGGAAGTGGCCTCCCTGGATGTGTGGATCTGATAATAGAATTTGGTCTTCGAACTGGAATGGGTTTGAGAGTGAAAGGGGGCCTTATTATTATCCCACCGGGACAACAGTCATAACTCAGGACTGCCCGAGGCAAAAATACATTTACTGTGATCTTAGGTTTATAAAGCAGGCAAGACCAAGGACAAATGGGAAAGAAGAGGTAACTGACAACATCAGTGGTACCAACAGCTCTGTTGGACACAAGGTGTGCTCTTGAGATGGTTATTAGTTAGAGTGTTAGCCTGTCACATTGTTATTTCTTTGACATCTATCATATTGTGGCTCCACAGGCAGGTCTTCACTTGCCCTGTGTCATGTTGGCGGCTCAACATGCTCAGGATTGGCAAGAATTTTAGGGTTTATGGAGGTCGAGCCTGAGCTTGACCATTTTCCCCAATACTGGTAGGATACGGTATTTCCCAGTGACAGGTGTGATGCAAAATGGATTTGCATTTCTAGTAACATATAGTTTGACTAATCAGTATGTTTGGGATATAATAGACAATAAATATGCACAAAATGAAATACAGGGCGCTGCCACACAACTTCCTTGACAAATGGTCATCTACAATAGTATCTGTGACAAAAAACATACAATTTCACAGTCATTTCATTGTTCACCAACTCTAGTTGTTAAACATTCTTTCTTAGATTATGTTGATCTGAAGTCTTTCTGTACTTCCTACCCTTTTCTGTCTTCTAAATTAATAAAGAACAAATTTCTTTCCTTTCTTGGTCCTCTTATATTACCCCTTGGACACTTACTTTACTCAATTAAACAAAAGTCCCCATTGCTTCAACCATTCATTATGTGATTCTTTCCTAGCTACTTAAGAAGAAAAGTGTATTAGAAATAGCTTGAGAAGATGTGTGAAATTCTCTTGTTTTATGTCAGAATTAAAGATAAGTCACATTATTTGTTTTTTTTATATGATATAGAGCATTCACATCTTGATTCATGAGCTGTGCTTATTACTGATGATAAATTTTAGTGCCCTGCTCTGTTAGCTATTATCTTTGCTTGTCTCATTTATCACTTTTTAATCTACTTTGTGAGCAGTCAGATCTGTCACTGGAATTTCAAGAAACTATTAAATAAAATTGTTTTCTAAGAAAATATAGTGGCTCTGTCATTGTAGAGCCATTTTGTTTTAGAAAGTTAGTTTACAATATCTCTGCACTATCTCCTGCCTTTAATTCACCACTGCTTCAATGTTGTTAAGCTAGGCTTCCGTGGAGGTACAGATTCTTCTGATCAGTCATCATTTCCATAGATTTCTTTAAGAGTATGCCCTATACACATGATGTAATGAGCACTGGGTGTTATATAAGACTGATGAATCACTGACCTCTACCTCTGAAACCAATAATACATTCATTATATGTTAATTAATTGAATTTAAATTAAAAAAAGAGCATGCCCTATATATGCATACTTGGCATCTATGTTGCCAAGTTTCTGGCAAGTAAATGAAGTTGTTTAAGTCTGGATAACTTAAACAATTTTGTGTGTGTGTGTAAACCGCAAACTTCTCACATGGTGATGAGGGGGCTAATGAGTAACTTAGGTTTGCTAGGCCACAGTAGAAGGGATAGGATGTTTATAAAGTGTCTCAACAGTTAAAAAGCATTTGTGTTGATTTTATTTTATGTGGTCCTAATAAAAATGTGGAAGTTGTTAAAGAAAACTCTGAGCTATTTGTGCTATGAAGATGCTTTCCAGAATAGATTGCTACTTTTTGAAATGCAAAGTGATGTGTCTACACAGAGAAAACCATGTCCAGTGGCTTGGGCAGACTGAGGGAGGCTCTGTTGAACACACATCCAGAGAGGCCACTTCCGCACCATGGCCGGTCTGTAGAATTAGCTGTTTTGTGATTTCTGCTCTTTATAGTTTATTCTCTCCTTCCAGTTTTGAACCAATGAATTTTCTGTAAAAATTACTTAGGTGTTCACAGCAGGACTCCTAGCAGGTATTTCTGAAGTAGGGTGTAAAGGAGAAATTGTTTTTAGATTTAGGTTCTTTGAGGATTGGATGTTTGTCAATTGGGGGTCTGAAAAGAACCAAATTATAGAAAAAACATACTTTTCAGAGGCAGGATTTCTTGGGTATTTCTCCCCAAATGCTTTAACTGTAGACCTATCAATTTTTAAATTACTCTGGTTTTTAAGATACACATATTTAACTCTAAGACAATAAAGAACTTGAATTTGCCCCTAGGTCAGTTGTTGTGCTCTAATTGCAGGCATTAGGTGAATACCAACCAGCTCAATCACAGTGGCTCCAGAACGTTTTAAGGGGCTGTGTCTGCCCAGTATATGGCCTCCTGTGCAAAACAGGAGATTGCTTACACAAATAGAAGCGTGCATGTGCAAATTCCTTTTTGTGTTGAGAGCTGCTTATTTTGCACAGATAATTACCAGGCTGCATTCCCACTAAATATATTCTGCTGCCTTAAATTGGGGGCTTAATTGTGAAAATTGATCCTTTGAAGACATGAAACTCTTTGAAGGTTTCTTTCCTGACTGCAAAATTTTATGGGTTTTGTCTATAAATTGAGTTGTGCAGAATGACTGGGCTGATAAATTCTATAGACTGAGGTCCTGTGGTGTCACACTACCCATTTTCTCCTAGAATACCGTCTCTGGCACAAGGACCCACGGGCCATGAGTTGATGATGACATTAACTCTCCAGTAATTCAGGGTCTCTGTTTTTGGACATTTCCCCCCTCATTTGGATAATCTCTCATTGTCAATAATGTTAGCAGAAGATGAATTAAAAATATGTTTCTATGAGGATAAACTATGTCACGAAGTAGTCCTAATTATTATCCTGAGATAAAGGCAGTATTTAATATCAACAAATGATTATATTTGTTACCTGTGTGAAATGCTTGAGCACTGGGAAGAAATGGCTCTATAAAATCCAAGGTTTGTACTTGCCTTATACATCATTTCCGAGGGAGAAAATGGCTGACAAAGCTAATATTTGTCCCCCGATCTTTCCACGGTGCAGGATTAAAATTTATTTGACATGTCTATGCAGTAACCATCTACATAGACAACCAGAGTTTTCACCTTTTAGAATCTCAGTTCAGAATCTTTAACTGGAGGGCTTCTATGCATATTTTTTACTTATTTCCTTCTTTGCTCTGCCAGTGTTCTGTAGGACTTAAACATGATCCTAAAAGTGATAGTACCAACCTGGCTGGGAAAATTAAATTTAAAAATAAAGAAACAAGCATGTGACTGTGTGACCAGTGGGCAAAGTAGGCATGAGTACTCCTTTGTGGTTTGCACTCTAAATCAGGGCTGTTGCCGTTAGCTATGCTGTAACTTTGCCTCAAACATTTCCACGAAGAGAACCTTCCTCATTGCCACATATCAAGCCACATGATCTGCTGTGGTATGGCCTAGAAGCCCACATCTGTGCCATGTTATGAAGGTGGATCACACTGTGGTTTTAAAACACTGTCTTTAATATATTTTGCATGTGAATTGACGCAACCCTTCTGGAGGGAAATTTAGCTGTATCCACTCAAGGACTTAAAAATGCCTACACTCCATGACAGTTTAATTTCCTGGAATTTATCAGAAGAAAAAAAATCAGTGATGTACCTTACGATGTATAAATATAGTTGTTCTTCAGGATGTTACGTATAATTAAAATTTTGAAAGTTATTATGTTGCTCAGTGAAAGATTGCTCACATAAATTTCATTGAATAAATGGTATGGAACCATTAAAAAAAAGATGTGATACAGTAATACAGATATCAGGAAATGTTTATAATTGTTTAAAAATGGAAAAAGTAGTTTCGTTCACTTTAAAACTACTTTTTGTGGGGCGCCTGGGTGGCTCAGTTGGTTAAGCGACTGCCTTCGGCTCAGGTCATGATCCTGGAGTCCCGGGATCGAGTCCCGCATCGGGCTCCCTGCTCGTCAGGGAGCCTGCTTCTCCCTCTGACCCTCCTCCCTCTCATGCTCTCTGTCTCTCATTCTCTCTGTCTCAAATAAATAAATAAAATCTTAAAAAAAAAAAAACTACTTTTTGTAAAAATAGAGGTAAATATATAATAGTGAGCATTAGCATATTATATAATTTGTCTGTGTGTGTATAATGTTATTGACTACTATCATCATACATTATTATCATTATTAACCTTGGACTTGTGTGTGTGTGTTTTAGTATTTTTCAAAAAACTAATAATGATCATATATTAATCGTATTATGATCAGGTAGATAATCATTGTTCTATTTTTCCCTTTCATATAGAATTTCCAAAAGTAGCAATGTTTTATGGAGAACATAATAGAATTTCATAATAGAAATTCATATAGAATTTCCAAAGGCAGTGATGTGTTGTCTTAGGAACAGACAAGCAATGAATGGGCCTTCAATTAAAAAAGCTCCATTATTACTAAACCCTCTTACCTGACTTCTCCCTTCTGTGTGCAATAAAAAGGGCCGCAGTTTGATTCTGAAATTCTTGTCCATTCCTTTCCAAACATTACTGAACTGCAATAGGACAACCTCAGCTCCATCCTCCTTGCTGCAGAGTTTGAAATAAACAATACCTCTGCACCCAGAGCAAACCGAATACTTGAACCAGTGAGGAGGTATGCTTTTAGGAGGCTGTTTCTGTCACATTAGAAGCTGAGAAAGGATTGAAAAAATATTAAATAGTAGAAAAAAGATTGATGTGGTGTGGGAATTGGGACCAGCAAGTTCAACTTCCAGGTAACTGGTTTGGGCAACTGGAACTGTGGTGCCATCATCCAAAATGGGGGCAAGGAAAAGGATCAGGGATGGATAAAGAAGAGAATATATCAGATTTTGAACATTTGCAGTATGAACAAAATAACAATGCCATTTGCAAATAAATGTGCAGGGTTGTGATTACTGCAGTTGGACACTGATACAGTTTAATTGAGAAGTATTTCCTATAAACATACTTCAAAAAAATTAAAGGAATCCTTGATCGTGGCTTCTTGCCACTTCCTTTGGAATGCAAGTGCCTTTAGATATTACACTGCAAGTATCACTGAGCTGCTACACCACATCTTCTCACTGATGCATTTACTGGTTAGTAAGCAAGGTGTAGGAAGATAGCAATGGATCAGACATGGCTTCCACCCAGGGGAGCTCTCAATGCAGAAGGTGAGAAACAAGTATAATGCAATGTGGTCGGCGTAGTAAGTGACAGATGTACTTTATACTGCAGGCTCAGAAGAAGGAATACTCGTTCTCTGGTCCTTGAAGTTCTATTTAAGCTTTAAAGCCAGGGCGATGCTTGATTTGGATCTTGAAGATTGAGTAGGCATGGAAATTACAAGTTCTTACAAATTATGAATACCTACAAATTATAAGTGGTAACAAGTGGCAACGTAGGCCCATCATTTAGGGTTTTCTTAGGCCAATGCAAAGGTCAAATGTAGTTCAGTCAAATGAGCCACTGGAAAATGTCATTTTGAATTCCACATATATAGCCTTTTCCCGACATGCCATCTAAGAAACACCAAACGCGTCACAGCTGGGAGGAATGATACACCTTTAATATCAAAGAAGTGAGACCCGCCCAGGCGGCAGACTCTGCTTGTGAGGTTAAGCAGCACAACAAGAACTGATAAATGTTGGAGAAATGAACTTTCAGTAATTCCACCAGTTCATCTCATGATCACTACCCTGCCAAGAAGCCTTTTTTGACATTTTTCCTAATTGCCTCTTCTTTTCCCCATGAAATTTAAATACCACAGATGTACTTTATCTGTTTACGCACAGCCACAAACTACTGTAACATCTAAGGTTTGTTTCGTGCTACGAGAACCGATTATTGCTCTGCTGGAGTTCAGAATGCCCCCACTGCTTATGTGGGCTTTAGAAGAGGATGTTAGCACAAAAAGTTTTGTCTCCTAGATTGGTTGGAGGCCAACATTTTTATTTTATTTTATTTTAAGATTTGTTTATTTATTTTAGAGGGAGGGGGAGGGGCAGAAGGAGAGGGAGAGACAGAATCTCAAGCGGACTCCACAGGCTGAGCGCAGAACCTGACTCGGGGTTTGATCCCATGACCCTGAGATCATGACTTGAGCCCAAACCTAGAGTCAGACGCTCAACTGACTGAGCCACCCAGATGTCCCGGCCAACGTTTTAAGAGGGATCTGTTTACATGCCTCAAGTGTGTAAATTGCAGGACATGCAATTGGCTGATATCAAAGCTTTTAATGTGACCCCAAACAACCATTCAAAGCAGTTTTGTTCAGATATGAAACCATTCTCAATTGCTGAAGTGTAGTTCCCCGGTGAAGATCATCACTGCCTCTTATTTCTCAGATTTTCTAACAACATATCATTTTGCTTTCACAGTATCACGGGTAATAATTTAAAAAATAGAGAATAAAAATTCTTCAAATGGACAGATCTCCTTTTTTTGACCATAAATTTCCTCTGGCTAACCTCAACTATACAAAATCCCAGCAACAAGCAGTTAGAGCAGTTCAAAGAACACACACACACTCACAAACTAAAAAAGAGGCATAATTTTATTTGGCAAACACAAGCTGTGGCCAAAATTGTTATGTAAAGTGTAATGCTTCAGAAAATAGCCTACCCACAACTATGCGTCATGGAGGCTGCTTACAAAAGATTTTTTTTTTTTTTTTTTTGACAGAGAGAGATATAGCGAGAGCAGGAACACAAGCAGGGGGAGCGGGACAGGGAGAAGCAGGCTTCCCGCAGAGCAGGGAGCCCGATGTGGGACTCGATCCCAGGACCCTGGGATCATGACCTGAGCCGAAGGCAGACGCTTAACGACTGAGCCACCCAGGCGCCCTGCTTACAAAAGAAAGTAGAGATTGGTGAAGCCTCCCCAGGAAGAGAAAAGGGACAACTTCCAGGTTTGGAAAACTTACAGGGGAAGACATCTGGAAAGGAGATGGATTGAGGATCTGGGGAGCAAAGAGCTTTAGAGAATTCCCTAGGATACCCCGTAGACACATAAGGGGCCTCAACCAAATGCAGATGGAACCGTGAGCTCCAGAAGATGGATGTCCTGGAGACTGAAGCATAGACATCAGAAAAGCATGGGCGATACCAGAGAAAGACTTCCCCAAATTCCACCAGGTAGTCTGACCCCTGCACCAGAATTTTGTAGCATTAGGCAAAAGATTTGGCCAGTTCCATACATCAACCACTGAAATGACATGTTATTCAAACCATTTGTTAAAAACTATAAAAACTATTTTAAATATTTTAAAATAAAATTATTATAGATATTTTCCCCAGGAGCAATAGAAATTGGAATGAACAGTCGGGTAGGGATAGATCTAGGTCACATCGCCATCCAAGGCAGTGTTTACATAAAAACAATTCAGGTCGGAACAGCCTGAGCTGGGTCCATGAGCAAAATGTGCCTCAGTGCTCTTCCTCCGCTTTGATTTTCCTCTTCCCCTGCGGGTCCCCCTACATCTCCCTTCTGCCCTCAGGTACCTGCCCCCTTGGCTCCTGGATGAGACAAGAATTCCTATCTCAGACATACTGAGGTTGCTGATTTATAAACTTTCTGTTGGTCTGGGGCTTAAAGTTCCCAAACTGTTGGCCCAAAATGATGACAGATGTGCACAAATAAAATGCTCCATGGGAAAGAAATGTTGGAGTATCTAGGATCAACAAACTTAGACAGGCTTATCAACATCCTAACAATCACTTGGTTCTTCAAGAAAGACAGAGTATATGCAGTTTCCTAACATATTGGAAAGTTCTAGATATGTTAAAATGCAACATTGTATTGTATCTTCACACTAACTACAAACTGATATTTGTCAACTATAAATTTCCCTTTGAGGTTGGGAACAGTAATAACTCTTGGTGAGCAAAGATAACCCTTTGTGGTTACTTGGGATCAGAATTAATATTCAACCTATTAAATCTGACAAATTTTAAAAACTTAGCTTTTTTTTAGCCTTTTAATTCAACCTATGGTTTTTGACCTTTTCTCACTGTATCTACTATTAACAATATGAAAATAAAATCACTTTTCCCGGCATCAAAATAGCAATCAATGAACCCAAACTGAATAGACGAAAGCTCCTTAAGCCATCAATGATATTTAGTCACATTCCTTTAAGTATTTTAACGGAATTTATAAATTTAATAATTTGATTTGCTTAAGTGATTCAAATATATGACAGGGTACACTTATAACCTTAAGTCGCAAAACCTTTCTAAACCCTTACAGCTAACATTTATATAAGTGCTAACTCTATGCCAGATACTGTTCTAAGCTTTTTACATATATGAATTTATTTAATCCTCATATCAATCCCATGAAATAGCTATTCTGATTTCTACTTTAAGGTCAAGGAATGTTGAGGTATTGAAATGATGAGTAACTTGTTCAAAGTCACACAGATAAGTGGCAGAGCCCTAATTAATTTAAGACATTAAACTTATCAGTGTAATAAATCAAATTCTCTCAGGCATTCCAATACTCTCGACTAACTTATATTCTCTAATAACTTTCACTTAAAAATTGCAAAACTGATATGTCAGATTCTCTTTTTTTTTTTTTTAAGATTTTATTTATTTATTTGACAGAGAGACATAGCGAGAGAGGGAACACAAGCAGGGGGAGTAGGAGAGGGAGAAGCAGGCTTCCCCGCGGAGCAGGGAGCCCGATGTGGGGCTCGATCCCAGGGTCCTGGGATCACGACCTGAGCCGAAGGCAGACGCTTAACGACTGAGCCACCCAGGCGCCCCTGTCAGATTCTCTTAAACACACAAATACCTTAAATGATGAACACACATTATGAGGAATTTAACATAATCTTTTTCTACTAAGGATTGAGTTTGATTTTTTTTATTTCTATGTCCTCCTAGAGTTTAAAAGTCTCAAATGAAGGACAGTTACCTTGTCAGACACACTGAGGTTATCAATCCATACACTCAGGACCACAGTGTAGTTACTTCTCAGTTAGAAACCAGAACCTAGAACATGAGGCCTGGGAGAAAAAGCTTCCAGATAATCCTCCTAGAACCACAGCTGGAGTGTTGGATCATTTATTTTAGTAGTGCCCATGGGGCATTTTGTTCGACCACAATGTAATCTACTTCTGAAATTATAACCTACTTCTCCTGGTGTGTGTGTGTGTGTGTGTGTGTGTGTGTGTGTGTGTGTAAAGAACACTTGATTGGATTCCTGTGCTCCTTTTACTGTCTGGTTGAATTCTGTACCCTTTTCATGTTTTCCTTCTGGCAACAACTCTATAGTCCTCCTAATGATAAATTATTATCAGCAGTTTGCATATAAGGAAGCTGAGGATCTGAGAATTAAATCGCTTTCCCAGAGTCCAGTAGTGGGCAGATAGCAGAGCTGAGTTACGAGCCCAGGTCTTCTCCAGCAGAACCCACCACGTGTTTACTGTTTCGTAACTGGTTCCTTGTCTACCTGTGGTGGTTACTTAGGCCCAAATTCCCATTGGCCACGCAAAAGCTCTGTATCTCGTGTTGAAGTGATGTTCTCTCAACTTCTTTCCCTGTCTGTGCCTTCGAAAATATTCACAGTTACTGTTAGGTCATATATTATTTCATCAGTGAGGCACAAAGCACTCAGTGAGTTCCTGTCAGGGGTTGGGCACTGCTCTGGCATGAGGGACGCTGCAAGAATAAAATAATTTCTGCCATGAGAAGGGTTAGAGTTGTTCAAACAGGTCCCTCACTCCTGTATTTATTAGGTGTGTTTTTTTCTCCAAGTAACAAAAATCCAACCTAAATTAAATTTGAAACAAATGGTTTGATTTGTGTAACAGAAAACTCTATGAGCAGAGAGCCAAGCCTTCAGTGTGGCTGGGTCGGAACCCCACATGACGTCATAAAGTCTGTCACTCTTGCTCCTACAATCTGTTTCCACATGTTCTCTGTCTCTATGTCTCAATTTGCTATGTTATGGGTTTTCCCCTGATTTTTCCTGCTGCTGACTACTTTGTTCATGTGGCAAATGAAAATAGCTACAAATCTCCTCATTTGCATTTTCCTCTCATCTTGTAATTTAAGAAGAAACAAGAACATCTCTTCCAAAGCTCTTGGAGAAGAAATCTTGGGAAGAACATTAATTGACCCAGTTTGCGCCACACGCACATGTCTGAATGAATCATGGCAACTAGGGGTATGGAGAGGCGTGGGACTTAAGTCCTGGGGTGGAACCACTCCCATGTAAGTCATTTGGAATGGTGAGGGGTGGTTATTTAAAGGAAAGATGGTGGGCAGACAAACCTCCTGGACCACATGTGTACTTTTTCTCTCTACCTTTCTGTTAACTTGGAGAAGAAGTTCTTCTTTAGGAGATTCCTCCCTTCTTCTCTTCTTTAGTAGATCTTGTGTGTCTATTATGTGCTAGTTATTGTTAAGAGACAAGAAGAACACATAAGCTTCTAGGAAGCTTACTGTACCCAGCAAGGCAGATAGACAACAAATGACTAGTTAATTATTTAGTTTATTAATTTCAACTGTGATAAAGTTAAGAAGCAGAAGTACAGGATGTTAACACAGTGTATAGTGAGAAAGTTGGCTTAAAAGTTTAGAGAAGGCTTTCCTGAGGAAAGTATGATTGAGATATTTATTGGGATCTAAATGAAAAATAGTAGTTAACTGGGAAAAAAAAAAAAAAGAATGAAGATCAGGCCAGGGAGAGGGAAAGTGGTAAAGACTCTGAGGTGGGCAGGAATGGTGATTAGACAACTAAGAGGCTAGTCTGACTGGGCTGCACTGAACATGGGGGAGAGAAACAAGAGATGGAGCTGGGCTTGAGTGGAGACACAAGGAGCCACATCATGCAAGCTCTTGAAAAATCATGGCAAAGTCTGATTTAGAGAGACAATACTCTATAACTTCATTTATTAAGGCTGTGTAACCCAAAGGAATAAAATTAATAGTAAGAATTCTGGCCATTAGACATGTGCCCAGGGAAGACAACAACATGTCAGGATATTTGAGGGCACCTGGGTCTTACAAACTTTCACAAACTACTCCGTGTCACTGGCAGCTGACCCTGCCCAGGGCTATGGTTAGACCAGAAAGAGAGTCACTGCTGAGTGATTCTGCCATCAGAATTCCTCAGCCCAGAGCACACTCAAATTAGTTCATAAGGATGAATGACTCTGGTGAGTATATTTTAAAACTGTCCTGAAATATAAAGGCTGTCCTGCTTTTGAATTGTGAAAAATACAAAACTGCCCGGAACTATGTTCATTCAGCCCTTCGTCTTCAATCCGTTGCCAAGGTAACATCTATTCATCATTGAGTATAAGCTCAACTATCACTTCCTTTGAGAGTCTTCCCTGAAGTCCAGTCTGGATTAAAATCTATCTGCTACATACTCTTTACTGTAGTTCTCCTGTGTGATTCTCATAGTTACTAATTATGCATTTGTGTGATACTGTATGAGGTTGTAATAATAACTCATCCCGTTAGACTGTAAGTGGCATGTGTAATGACTGTATCCTCCATTGTGTGGTCCAATGGTAAGCACATAGTAGGTTATCAAGAACTATTCATGAATAAATGAATAATCTCAATTTTTCCAATTTGTATTTAATCTTTCAGATTTAGTCTTAAATCTGGTGATAGTCTAAGATTGTGCTTGGTCTCCAGTTGACTTGCTTGTCATGGGCTCTCAGTAGTATTTGCTGGTAGGAATTAAATGAAGAAAAATAAATCAAGGCTGTTTTCAGAAAGCCTGAGCCATGTAACTTTCTACATATAATTTGATTAAGAGATCAAAAGCCCAGTAGAACTATCCAAGTAATCTTCTTTTGAATTCCTCTCTTTGTAGAGCCACACATTCACAACCTTTGTTCCTGTCTCTGAATCCCTCTATCTGAAAAATGCCTGTTGCTGCAACCCCGGAGGGGGACGAGACACAAGGAAGCGGGACAGAACCTCTGGGCCAAATAGCAACCTCATCTCATTTGGCAAATACTGTGATATTCGTGATAGTCTATGGCTCAGCTCTTGTCTGTAAAGATCTTCTTAGACATTTTTACTTATTAACTGTTCCGTGTTTAAATGCTTGTCAATGGAGGAGTATTAAGCATGTGTGTGCATGCACACATGCGTGTACACACACACACACAGTTCTCATTTGCTGAAAATGTCTCTCATCTTTAGTTCCTGTGCTTAACCATAACCCTGACGATTTTATGTTGCCCTTTAACTTTCAGTTTCCTCCTGAATAAACAATATGTCCAGGCCTCCAGCAGTAGCTGGATAGAACTGCTCTGTGCCATGAGCAGTGAGATGTCAGTGATACAAAAATATTCAAGGCATTTTGACTTGTAACTGTTGTACGATTCTAGAAGGGGAATCTTGAAGATGAGTTGACATAGCTCCATCTGCAAACATCCCACCGGATGTTTTCTTAAGCATTCTGAACAAAGTTCAACTGCCCTTTGGGAGAGAACACACATTTCTTCCTAATTTATAATTTTTGGAATGATACCAACCAAAAAAAATCTGAAGAGTTCATTAGAGGAAAAAATGTCCAAATATAACAATACGTTACTTGCCCATTATTCCATAGAATCATATAGTTCTTTTTAAGTATCTCAGCAATCAAATACTACCATTCCTTGAGGAAGGCAGGAAACACTAGACCCATTTTGTAGCCATTGTTGAAGAAACAGGAAGGCTTTACTCTTCTGAGGCTAAGAACCTTCCTGGATGAAGGTTAACTTCTTGGAGAATGTGTTAAATTTTTCAGATCATGCAAAAAAAAAACAAAAACCCAAAAACCTCAGATTATGCTTAAGAAGCAATGCAATGCATTGCAAATTTTAGCTCTGCACAATAACAGCAGAATTCAAAGTGATTACATAAACTTTTATTTTTTTCAAATACGGTTGTCTTGTGTAGTTTTTTTAAAAGATGAAGGACCTAGTGATTTAGAAAGCCTGTAATATTCATGTAACCCAGCATGGAAAATATTTATGCCTCATTTAATTACTTTTGCAAATTTACCTTATTTTTCTTTAGGCCACTGCAGACCAGAAATGAAATGATTGACTTTATTAATATATCCACCCACAGTGAAGGAGAATTCCTTTTGATTTATAATCTCATCAACACTTGGTCCGACATTTAAAATTTTTGCAAATTGGGTTAGTGTGAAATGTTATTTCCCTATTAGCAAAGTTGAGAAATTTTTTCACATTTCTATTGGTCATCTATGTTTCCAGTGAAATGTCTGTCCATGACGTTGCATGTTTTCTTTCTGTCTTTTCCTTATACACTGGTAGAAGTATTTGCAGCTTATATAGAGTCTTGTTTAAGAAATTCTTCCCTAAATACAGCTTATGAAATTATTCTCATAGATATTTTCCAAAAGTTTTATGTTTTGTCTTTCAGATTCAGTCCTGATTTAATACATTTGGAATTGTTTGTACATTGGGAGGTAAAGATCCATATCCATTTTCCCCATATAGATTTTGTGTAAGTACAATGTACTAAGAGTCTTTCCTTTTCCCATTTATCTGCAATGTATCTCTGCCCTGTACTTGTTTCCATGGATTTCATGTCATTTTTGAGCCCTCTATTTGGTTTCATTAGAAAATGTGTTCAGTGTTCTACTATCACCTTGTCTTATTCACTATAGCTTTAAAAATTTTTTGACATTTAATAAGTCATTTCCCTCTAGCTAATTCCTCAGGAATGTTTTAGCTCTTCTTGGCCCTTTTCATATTCGATATCCATCAAAGAAAAGTCCTATAGAATTTTCACTCGATTCACACAAATTTATAGAATCAAATAGAATTGAAATTAAATTCTGTAAGCTATTGTGTCCTATACATAACCATGTTATATCTTTCCATTTATGTAAGCCTTCCTAAAAACCATTTTTAAAAGTTTGATAAATTTCTCCAAAATAGTCTTTGAGATCATTTACTAGATTTATTCCTAGGTGCTTTATATTTTCAGTTGTTATTGCAAGTAGTTTTTTTTTTTTTTAAATAATTCTTGTCTAAAATTTTCTTTCTGGTATAAAGAACTACAGTGGACTCCTGTAATAATTGTATATCAGTCTGCAAAAATCTCCAATTAATTCTAATAATAATTTGTCCACTTACAATTCTGGGTTTTCTGTGATTCACAGAATCTGAAAAGAAAATGCTATCATTTATTCCTTTCAAATCCTTATACATTTAATTTGTTTTATATTCTTGTGTAGTCCAGATGATCTTTGTTAATAAAAAGACATGTTTTCTTGGTTTTGTTTGGTAGTAATGTGAACCAAAATATCAAGGCCATGAAATGGTATTTGGAAGAAAAATTTGAGTCATGGATCAAAGCTATTACATTGTTGTAGAATTACTCAGGGTTCTTTTTTAATATTTTATATTTTATGACAATTTTTGTATTTTTTAAATCTAGGAATTTGTTTATTTCAGCTAGATTTTCAATATTTTGACAAAAGTTGTTTATAATATTTTTTATATCTTTGCTTCATCTCTAACTATGCCACCTCTAATTTATTATTATGAAATAATGACCAGTTTTAAGTACTTTAAATTTTTCAATATTATTTCTTCTTTGGCACATAAGTATTAATATTTTAAAGGTTTATTTTCTTTTTTACGATTTCTAAAATTGGATTTAGATAACTATATTTAAAGATCTTTGAAATTTGTTTTGAAATGCTATATGGGCTTGTAAATTATATGTATATAAAATATAGTAATTACATATCATTCTTGCTAAAATATATATACTTTATTTATGTTGGCAAAGAATATGTATTTGCCATGGTAGGATCCAGTGTTCTGCATATGTCTATTAAATCAGTCTTATTAAGTGTGTTCAAATTTGTTACAGCCTTAACAATGTCTTGGTATATGCTTGTATATCAATATTGAGAAGTATGAAAATGTCCAATATTTACAGTGATTTGTCAATTTTTTTATGTGGCTATATCAATACTTTCTCTTTATATATCTCTTTATATTTATAAAGCTTAATCATAAACACATTAACTTAGAGCTGTTATGTCACCCTTATAAATTAACTATTTACCATTATGTGATGACCTTCTTTATCATTAGTATTGCTTTTTGCCTTAAAATTGATCTTCTGTTATTAATATAGCTAAAGTAGCCTTGTTTTGATTTACATTGACATAGCATATATTTTTTATTTTTTAATTTGTTTCTTGTAAATAATACAAAATTAGATTTTATACATTATTCAGTTTAACAATCTTTGATTTTCAAGAAGAAATTTCACTGACATATGTCATATGTCATATCATTACTGATATATTTGGATCAACTTCTATCATCACATCATACTCTAATTTTTTTCTTGCCTTTTTTGGATTGAGATATTTTCTTTTTCCACCATTTTATATTTTCTCTGGTAGTTTAGAGATATAAATGTCATATCTTTACAGCCTAACTGGATTTTGGCATAGTCAAGTTTTGTCTCTGGCAGGACACCTATGCATTAATTTACTGAACAAGTCCTCTGTTTGCTACTTTGCTCTCAGCTGCAGTGAAAAGGGTCTCTCTCTTGTGGTATAAGCTTCTCAAGGGTAAGTTCCAGAATGGTGATTTGTGTATCTTATGTTCCAATGTGTGGGTTAGAAGGAGTGAAAGCCTCTTACATTCTACGGCTGTTGAAAATTAATTTGAACACATCAAAAATACCATCACAGATGGTGTTGGGTAAGCCACCAGTGGAAAACTAACATTTCCTGGTAAATTTTGGTTAAAAATCTATTGGGTTAGAATGAAGTTGGGAAAGTGGATCTAGATGAGCAGAAAAGGAGTGTCAGGTTCAGCTGATGACATTTTCCTAACCCTTCCTTGAGCAAGTCATGCATGTGTGTGGTTAGTGAGGAACTCCTGGCTTTTGAAAGAAATCTGTATTTGGTGCAGAATTCCTGCTGGTTGAGCAAATAATAGTTCACTCTACACCTGCTCAGCTTAATGGATATTTTCAATGCTTTCTTCACTGTATTGTGCTCTGGCATTAGAAACCTGGGCTTGAGGATTTGATTGTTGATGTGTGCAGCCATTTAGTATATTCCTGGACTTGTCTCATCTGTTGCTGGCAGAACTCAGCTAGAAAGCTAGGCTCAAATTCTAAAGAGGAGCTAATGCAAGAGCCAGCTTTAAATGTTCTTTGGAGATTTTTAAAAAAGACATTTATATGTAATTTTCTGTATTGCTAAAATACACATTTCAAATGTAAATGGGGACATGGCTAAAATCATCACTAATTATTGGGATTTTAGCCTATTTTTATATCAACTCTAGAACATGCCCTGGGGTAGTATCTAGTCCTCATAACAATGTACTTGACTGTAATTATCTAATTTAGAGGATGCCTAAAAAATAAAAGCTAGACCAATATCCTTCAATACACAATGATTAAGTCATTTTTTATACTTAACTCATATTTCTTTCTTTTGGGGGGGTATACTTGTAGACAAAATATAGCTGTTTTGGTTTTTTAAGTATAGTTGACACACAATTACATTAGCTTCAGTTGAACAGCTTAGTTATTTGACAATTCTATATGTTATGCTACGTTCACCCAAGTATAGCTGCTATTGGTCCCATTATATCGCTACTACAGTATCATTGACTGCATTCCTTATGATCTGCTTTTTATTCCCGTAACTTACTCATTCCATCACTGGAGGCCTCTATCTCCCACACCCCACCTCCCTCCCTTCTGAGAAGAGACCATCAGTTTGGTCTCTGTATTTATATTTCTAATTCTGCTTTCTGTTTATTAATTTTTTTAGATTCCATTTAGGAGTGGAATCATATGGTATTTTTCTTTCTCAGTCTGACTTATTTCACTTAGCATAATACCCTCTAGGACCATCCATGTTGTCTCAAATGACACGCTCTCATCCTTTTTTATGGCTGTGTAATATTCCATCATGTATGTATCCTACATTTTCCTTCTCCATTCACCTATGGATGGATGCTTAGGTTGCTTTCATGTCTTGGCTATTGCAAATAATGCTGCAATAAACATAGGGGTGCATATGTCTTTTCAAAGTTAGTGTTTTTGTTTTCCCTGGGTAAATACTCAATAGGGAAATTACTGGATCATATGGTATTTCTATTTTTAATTTTCTGAGGAAACTTCATACTGCTATCCACAGTGGCTGTACAATTTACATTTGCCAATAGTGCATGAAAGTTCCTTTTTCTCCACATTCTTGCCAACACTTCCTGTTTCTTGTCTTCTTGATTTTAGCCATTGTGACAGATGTGAGGTGATATTTCACTGTGGCTTTGATTTGCATTTCCCTGATGATTAGAGATATTGAGAATCTTCTCATGTGTCTGTTGGCCATCTGTATGTCTTCTTTGGAAAAATGTCTTTTTGGCCCTCTGTTCCCTTTTTAATCAGATTGGTTTGGTTTTTTGGGTGTTGAGTTGTATAAGTTATTTATATATGTTGGATATTAACCCTTTATTGGATATATCATTTGCAGATATCTTCTCCTATCAGTAGGTTTCCTTTCTGTTTTGTCGATGGTTTCCTTTGCTGTGCAAAGGCTTTATATTATTTCTTTATCATCTAATATATAAATCTACATGCTGATGATCTTTAAGACAGATACTTTAAAACCCACTCCCTGGGCGCCTGGGTGGCTCAGTTGGTTAAGCGACTGCCTTCGGCTCAGGTCATCATCCTGGAGTCCCGGGATCGAGTCCCGCATCGGGCTCCCTGCTCGGCAGGGAGTCTGCTTCTCCCTCTGACCCTCCTCCCTCTCATGCTCTCTGTCTCTCATTCTCTCTCTCAAATAAATAAATAAAATCTTAAAAAAAAAAATAAATAAATAAAAAAAATAAAACCCACTCCCTGAAAACATCATAGGAAAATTAACATAGGCATGCTATTTAATACTCTCTAAAATTATTGGGGTTAATGTCCTCAAATATCATTTTTGCTATGTCTCATCTGAACCTTTGAAGTTTAAATCCATCCAATGCTCATAAAAGTATAAGCTTAGGCTTTTAGACTTGAGTCTTTAACTTGCAAATGACCTAAACCATGTAAACCAGCGTTTCTTGATATGTGAGCTATGGAATAATAGTATCTAGGAATATTCATACATGTTAATTACCCATAAAAATTTCAGTTTTTACATAATTTTGGGAAATTCTGTATTAAACATATCTAAACAGAATTCTTTATTGAAATGCTGTAATATGCTAAAATGTCCCATGGTTCTAGATAGCATTCAGGCAATATTTTATCCAGTCCCTACAGAGGGCCAGGAATAGCACTGTGTTTTGCTTAAAGAGATGTCAACAAATCTGGCATGGTTTCTGTCCTCACAGAGTTTTTAAAGTAATGGGAAGAGAGAGATTAAACAAATAAAGACATAAGTATTTAGATTGCAATAAATTGTGTTATGAAGAGAAAGAATAAGATGTCATAAGAATGAATGAGTACCAGTTTAATTGGAGGACAGATTTAGGAAAGGCCTCCAATAAGAAGTGAGAGTCAAGCTGAAGCAAAAAGAAGTAAAAATTAGCCAGATAAAGAGTGAACAGCAAATCCAAAGGCTTGACACAAAAGAAAGTTTGCTACCTGGGAGGAAGAAATGGCCAATGTGGTTAGGACACAGCAAACAAAAGGCCCAAGATGAAGCCGAAGAAATAATGAAAGGTAAATTCACGCAGAATCTTAGAGGCCATAGAAAAGATGATTTTTATTTTAAGTACAAAGGATTTTGAGGAGGGTACTGGTTTAAAATAGTATTATACTGAAAAAAAAATGTAGTACTGCATTTACCTTTCCCCAACTGTATTTGACCATGGAAACATTTTGATGAGAAATTTCCTGGGAGTAGTATCTTTGGAAAACACACTGACAATACTTTTAGAAATCCCACTTTTAACCAAGGATTGTGTGCTCAGATTGTAAGCATCAGAAAACAGTAAAAGAGACTTTACCAGTTCAAATGTATTTATCAGTATCAGAAACATTCAGAAGTAGGGCCACCAACCTGGATGGATTTGGGGCTCAAATGTTATTAGAACTCAGTTTCTTTTCATCTATCAGCCCTTCCTGTCCCTCTTTTGGTTTTATTCTGAGGTTCCATAAAATGACCTGAGAAGCTGCAGGATTTTCCACTGTGGTGGCAAGATGGTTGAATCATCTCCTTACATGCATCTGGTTTGCATGCCAGTGGGAAAGGAGCCCCTTTCACAACACTCCCCTGAAATCCATTGCCTCTTGCTACATCTCCCTGAGGTGCCCAGCTGGGAACCAATCACCAAAGTAACCATAGTAATAGGATATGTTGAACAGTTTAGGCCTAGGTAATCTGCAGCCATGACTATTCAGATTCCCAGACATAAATCTAGGATGTATACTACTGGAAAGAACGATGCTGGGGAGGCAAATAGCAAAACTCCAGTATGGGCTTTTATTTTTTTTTAAGTTACTGTTATAATTTATGTGGATATATTCATGTTTGAAATAATCATGTTATATTTCTTGTTAAAAGTATAAATAGGCAATGCAATCAAGTTTCTAAAAGAGCATGAAAACAATGTGCCGTTTGTTGGTTCTGGGTGGTTACAGAGAGTAGAAAAATTATGCAATAATGAAAGAGGATACTTCTGTTATTACTACTACTAACAATTCATCTTTGTGACTTTCTTTTTTTTTTTTTTTGGTCCTTCCCATCTACATGAAAATTATTCTACCTAGAAAAGTGAATCACTAAATAATGTCATGTATTTCATTTAAATTATTGTCTGTAGCCCTTTCACTGTGTGCTTCTAAATACTATACCTTTCACTATAATCGCCTTCTTGTACGTGTGCGTATACACACACACACATAAACACACATAATGTATATGTGTGTGTATATGTAATATACAAGCCTTTAAAAAATACACATCTTGAGGATTATAAAAGATGATTTTATGGTTAGATTCTTTAATCAAAATGTTCTCTAGAGAACTTTTAAGATAGTAATAACTATTGGAATTTGTAAGAGGCAGTCCAACTTCTGAGCATGTAAAATAAATTTTAGGAGTGTAAAAGGGAAAAAATGCTCTTGTATGAGAAGATAATATGGTCTGAGTGATCAAAACAGACTGAGATAAACTGTGGAGCCTGCATAAAAACTACAGGTCAAGGAAAAGCTATGACCCTTACAACATCAACTAGCAACATATTTTTAGTCTTACAGATGGTGGTTAACACTTCTGGTCATTTATACTTTGTTCCTCATTTTATGACTATCGTCTAAAAATAGTTGGGGCCATAACAGGGCAGGAATTGTCAGAGAAGATTTTGTGGATAAAATGAGACTTTGGGGGATTTTTTAAAAGGGGGTGCTGGAAGTGCATGGTAGAGAATCCTAATAGAAAGTCAAATAGAGGGGAAAAGAGTTTGGCAAACGGAATCCAATTGTTCCCACCTCGGTAATAGGTCCTATTTCCCTCAAATCCCAAGAACGGTCCCACAGCAAATTCTTAAGAATTTCCAGATTGTTAGACAACCAAGGATAGATTGTAATTTCTGATTTTATTCTGGCTATTTGTGTCCCTCTAAATTCCCCTGTCATCCTGGAGAAAGAATAGAACTAGATTTGTCTTTAGCAGTGAAGAGAAAGGCAAGTATGCTTTTTTAAAAAATTAGTTCTTTTGAATTCGGTGCCTAGGTACAGCAGTTTGAAAACAGGTGGGTTTTAAGCATATTTATGTATATAAATGTACTTTTGTACTTAGAAGTCATTGAGTATTAAAATTGAATATAATATATTCATCATTTATCCTGTGACATGTCTTTTTTGGTTGATATACTCTTGTAAAAGTCCAAATTTACAAGAGTTTATCCCTAAAATCTCAAATTTGCAAAGATTTTATTTTTAGGAATCTAAAGTATCTTTAGACTTTGTAAATAAAGGGATTGGTAAACAACTAATTGTCACATGGTTCCATGAAGTAAACAAAGCATCTTTGCAAATTCTGTAAGAATCATTTTATTAGTGTAACTGCTGCAATTATTTTCTAAACTATACAAAATCCCATGCATAATGTTCTGGTAATATAATGCAATGCTTTTAAGAATTAAGATACATTAATTCAAGCCACATATAAATAATGGTCTATTTTCTGAATGAGTCCTGAAAAATTAAGTATTATGCCATGTTTATTATTTGTTTTAAATGATAGATTCTTGGGGTGCTGGCTGGCTTAATTGGTAAAGCATGTAATTCTTGATCTCAGGGTGGTGAGTTCAAGCCCCATGTTGGGGGTAGAGATTAGTTAAAATTTTAAAAATTCTGGGCTCCGTGCTCACTGGGGGTCTGTTTGAGATTCTCTTTCTCCCTCTCCCTCTGCCCCTCCCCCCTCTAAAATAAATAATTATTTAAAAAATTTAAAAATTCAAATGATAGATTCTTGCATTCTATATACGAAAGAATACTAACATTTACATATGTTTAGCTAATTAAATTATGCTAAGGTGTTACACTAGTGTAAAAATGTTTTTGTTTTGTTTTGTTTTTAAATTTTTCTAAAAGATATTTATTTATTTGATAGAGAGAGACAGGGCAAGCAGGGGAAGGGCAGAGGGACAAGGAGATTCCCTGTTGAGGGGGGAGCCTGATGTGGGGCTCTATCTCAGGACCCTGAGATCATGACCTGAGCCAAAGTCAGACACTTAACTGAGCCACCCAGGTGCCCCTAAAAATGTTTTTTAACAGACACTGACATATTAAAACTTTGTCAATGCCATATACTATAAATCATCAGATATTATTAAACTAACATCAATGCTAAATTTTTAAAGAATTTTCCAATTAGGTTAATAACCATGAATCTAGTTGTTTAGAAACATGGCTTATTTTTTTTTTAGCTTTATTGAGGTATACTTGACAAATAGGCATTGTATATATTTAAGATATGCAAATAATGTTTTGATACATGTGTGTATTGTGAAATTAACACTACACTCAAGCTAATTGCATATCAATTACCTCACATAGTTACCATTTTCTTCCTTTCTTCTGTGAAGATCTTATGAACATGTAAGATCTACTCTCTTAGCAAATTTTAAGTATATGATACAGTTATTGCTAATTATAGTCATCATGTGGTATCCTTGCTTCTAGATTCCACATATAAGTGAGATCATACAGTATTTGTCTTTCTCTGACTTTTCACTTAGCATAATGCCCTCAAGATCCATCTGTGTTGGTACAAGTGCCACATGATTTTATTAAAACAAACAAACAATGAGAGGATTATGAAGAAAGCTGATTTATATAATGGCTAGATTCACATTAAAGTAGAACTCAAGAATTCCAATATTTTTTTCTCTTGATTTATGTAACAATGTGGGTAGCCTCTTAAAAACATAGGCCATGGGCTAGAACATTACGTTTAGTTGATATATGGGTAAAACAGAAAAGGTATATCCTTGTCCAGTTTACCTCCCCTACCTTTTAAGATTCTACATGGCATGTTCTATTCAGTGCTCTTCACAATTTCTGTGAGCTCCTGCCATCCCAGCCTGGGCCTGTGTTCTAATCTCTATCAGCCACAGCGTAACTGATTCCTCCTAGTTTCAGTAAACCTACCTTCTCTACACATGGAAATGGACTTACCTACCTATAATCCAGTTCCCAGAGTCCTCAAACTAGCAGTGTTGGTGTCAAATCAAAGGAAACTCAGCAAAGTTAGAACAGTGAACTTTACTTTCATGATTGCCACCTCCCATCCAGTCTCCAAATGCACTAAATCATGCTACCTTATCACCAAAAAACAATGTAAATATTATTTCTAAGCGCTGATGTTTTTTCTCTCCAACATCTACATTGTTCATTCCTTCCTCTCCACCTTCATTAAGGTGTACTGATCTCCCATCTTGATTACTACAGTTTACTTTTTAAACTGAATTGTGTAAGACTGATGAATCACAGACTTGTACCTCTGAAACAAATAATATATTAGATGTTAAAAAAAAAAAAGAAGATAGTAGGAAGGGAAAAATGAAGTGGGGGGAATCAGAGGGGGAGACGAACCATGAGATACTATGGACTCTGAGAAACAAAATGAGGGTTCTAGAAGGGAGAGGGGTGGGGGGATGGGTTAGCCTGGTGATGGGTATTAAAGAGGGCACATATTGAATGGAACATTGGTGTTATACGCAAACAATGAGTCATGGAACACTACATCAAAAACTAATGATGTAATGTATGGTGTTTAACATAACATAATAAAATAAAATTTTGAAAAATCAAATTCTTGTATCAACCCACTATTATTAATTATTGGTCTTTTTATTTTGGAAAACATGAAATCCTCCACCTTGGAATCTTGTACTGTTTCCAATTACTCTTTTCAAAGAGTTCTACTTTTCTAAAATTAGGATGGATACACTAAAGAGTGCTTATATGAGATATGGATTTGTAAAAGTAAAAGTTTTTTACATAGAATTAGTTAGGATTCTTCTCACTGTGAAAGATGAAATTAATTAAAACTGTCTTAAGTTAAAAAAAAAACTTCATATATGGCTAGATCAAGAGGCTCAAACAATATGAACTGAACTCCATCTTATTCTATTCTTTCACTTTGGCTCTCTTCTGTGTTGGCTCAAGGTTCAGAAAGACTCTTCTTGGCAGCTGCCACCAGCTTCAACTTACAATTTATCTTTTCAGCATTCTCCTCAATGATTCCAACAAATGTCTTAAAATTGAGTCTCATTGGCTGTGATTGGGACACATGCTATTCTTGAGCCCATCACGATGACCAGGTGACTTCAGTGCTCTAATTGGCCATATCTTGTTTACATGCCACCCCTTGGATCTAAGGGTAGAGACATCTTCTATAGAACCACATGAACTGGAGTGGAAAAGGGGTGACTTTTAAAAAATTAGAGTACTATTTTGAGAATCCAAAAACAATAGATATGAACTATATATGAGAGGAGGAAAAATATACAGGCATTATGTCAATAGGAAGTATATATAAAATATAAACAAGTAACCGTGAAGCTCAGTACATCATGACATAGTCTTGGAAATATCTGACATTAGATAGTAATTACAGAGGAATTTTTTTTTTTTACAAATATATAATATTTAGGCTTATTTGGAGAATCACCAAAAAGAGATGAAAGAATTTCCCATCAGACCTCTCTATAAGTGTTTTTTTTTTTTTTCAGGATCCACTGATCCCTTTCCCTCTAGAAATGGGCAGATTACCTCAAAGCACAAGCATATTCATAATATTCATAATAAGCCTCAGGATGTCATCAAACTGTTCACAATTATACATTTTTTGCTGTCTTCTCCTGTAATATCTTTCAAAAGTGTCATTAATGGGATACTTAAGCTTCTTAATATATGTTTGAATAATAAGGAACTTATGAAGGAAAAATGAATAACAAAGATAAATGATTATGATCTGTAATTAACATCTCTTTCAGGTAGCAGGGTTGCCTCTAAGTTAAAAGCAAGTGAAATTCACAGCCATGCGCAGCAGCTGCTTTTTCTGAAGTCAGATATAATCAGCAAAGTCATAATTACGGTTGGAAAAGGCAACTACTCTTATTGAAGAGTGCCCAGACCCAGACACAAATGTATCTTGTGGAGAAAGAACAGGATCATGAATGGTGATGGTGAACAAGAATACCTAACTTAGTTTAGGAAGATTAGTCTATAAGTCTAGAGACCTGGCTTCTGGTCCTGATTTATTAATTTGCCATGTGATATTAACTAAGGTCTTTACCTATCTGGGCTTCAGTTTTCTCATTTTTAAAGTGTGTGTGTGTGTGTGTGTGTGTGTGTGTGTGATTTCTGTTTTCTAAATTCACTTCTAAGGGCCGAGATTCTATAATCCATTAGGGTGAGGAGAGATTAAGGCACACGGGTCAGATGAGCACTTTTGAGAACCTACAAGTTGTGTCCATGGCAGTTGCTGTGGTGCTCAAGTAAGTAGAGCAGAAGGGTTCCATGCCTGAGAATAGAATGGCATCAACAACAATGGCAGCCAGGATCACCAAGAAATCACTCCGGGAGAAGGGAGTTCTCCCTGCTAAATACACATATCCCGACGTGACAAGAGAGGTGGACAGAGTTGGAGAAAGCTGGTGGTTTTCATGACCACCTGTGAAACTCCTTTCCTTAGAAACTGAATTGTTCCTTCCTACCACTAACCCCTCCCATCAACGGGATTGTAGCAAGGAGCAATGTGTCCTCAGGTACTAGACCAGCTGTGGGCTCATGAGCCAAAGGGCACTAACAGAGCTTTTCCTCAGAGATTTGGATATGGCATGTAAAGAGATAAGTAATTTTTCCCTCTCGAATGTCTGACCCTATAACCCTTGGGAGACGGTAATGGTCATAACTTCCACCATATGGCCAAGATAAGGGGAATCGACTAGAGAGGAGGAAATAAGGATCAAGTGGGGGTTCAGAAAGGTGAATAGATGAGAGACAGGGGAGTCCAGCTGGCTGTGAAGTTCCTCTTCCAGTTCTTCCTGAGACCCAGTGGCATTCTTGTCCTGGGGTTCTATGAGACACCCCAGTATTATTTTGAATTACTATTAATGAATTGGGGTTTTTTTTCCTTAAATTAATTTGAATTAGTTCTGACTCTTACCAGCTGATGGGAGCTGGAGTCAAATATATGTTTGATTATAAGTTAAGCTTTTAATATTTTCTGTGACTATTGGGGTATTTTTGTTAACGAATTATTAGATAATAGGTATTAAACATAGATTATCTTCTTTAATGCCCCTTTTGAAGTAGGCAATAACATCCCTTTTGTCGAGATGAATAAACTGAGGTTTAAAAGATGTTTCTAACTCACCCTGAGTTGGATAGCTATTAAGTGGCAAGAATGCTTTCAAACAGACTTCCATTAGTTGGATTCCGACTTCAATCAGTTTAACCGCAGGTTCTTGCCTTTAACCACTATTTCATAAGATTAGGTAAGATATGAGTTGCTACTGGGAAATCTGAGATAGAGAAAATGTACAGAATACTAATTTTCCTAATACTTTCTAATTCCCCAGGAAAGGAAATCAATATGGTTCTGAGTCAGGAATGGAGATATGAGGAGAAAGTGGTCAGTGTTTAGGGAAACCCGGTATCAAAGTTTATCTTGTTATGTCAGATTCTGTAATTCTAAAAATTGGAGACTTCATGGAATTGTTAAGGAAAGGAAATTATGTAAGAGTTAGTCATTTAGAAGTGAAGCCTGTGCATCACTGGCTGGTATTTATCAGTGCCACAGTTGCAAAAGCTACCACTTCAAACATTAGTGGATTCTCCCTCAATGAATTTCTCCCAGGCTGTAGGACCTTATAACTTTTTTCAAGTCCAGCAATGTTGCCTTCATAAGTATTTTTAATCACAAACATTCAGTTGGCCACAAACACATTCCTGTACAATTCCTTCATCTGTGTCTTCTAAAGAGTGAGCTGAACTGTTAACTTACTTTTAAACAAAACTGAATAGTTGAAATGTCTGACTGCTTCCTATCAGTATAAAAATATGAATTTGTACAACAGCTGCAACTCATTTCAGCTGGATTAAGTTTTACCCAAAGAAGGACAAAAAAAAAGTTGTCTGTAACAAGGGAAGACTAATGTTCTCAATGGAAAGAATGAATATACTCACAGATTTTAATGTTGGTTAACATAAAAATGGCTTTGGAGATTAAACGAGAAACATCCTTTCTATTATGATTAATCATATCTCTAGATGATCAGTAGTATACTCTGGTTTCTCTTCAGATCGTATAAATCTTTTGCCTTTTACTAGATGATCAGTAGTGTCAGATCATAAAGATTGTAAAATTATTTAGGAGTAGGATTTGAAGTACACTACAAAAATTCAATAGCAGTAAGTATAAAATAGTTGATCAAATTTTATAAAATGTCATGCTGCTTCGTAAGAGATGGTAAAAATATGCCTTTGAGGTCTTTTTTCATTAAGAGCCTTTACAATCTTTCTCCATGAATGAACTAATTGGTATCTTTTCGACCAACCAAAGTTATATAACAATATTAAATAGATATAAAATATTTTATAAGCACTCATAACTCACCACTGCAAATTAACAACTCTCTCAAGCATGCGTGGTGCTACAGCAGTAAAGGGAGTGAGGCTGGACCTCTCAGGGCTACTATCTGGGCTGAGTCATGGATTCCATGGTCAATACTTGCTTTTTAAATTCATACCTGGACATTCTCAGCCCACCTAGAGATGATCAATTTCCTAGTAGCCAATCTGTTTATCAAATCATTCAATAAGTCATTCAGGAAGCATGGCACAGAGGATGAGAGAAATGAATCAAGAACCAGCTGCCAGGTGTGAACCTTACTTAGCTCTCCCACTTGGGCATATGGCTTAACCATCATGCAACTCAGATTCATGGTCGGTCAAATAGTGGTAATACTAATTCCAACCTCATGGGATTGTTATGAAAATAAAAAATAAATCATTAGAAAATCCTTAGGGCAGTGCCTGGTATTGTAGTAAGCACTATGGAATTGCTGAATATAAAAATGAAATTCACCGATTTGTGCCAGTAATATTTATTACATGCCTACCAAAGGTCAGGCACTGTGGGGTGCTTGAGATTGATACAGTACCTGCTGTCACGGAATTTACATTCTAGATGGAGAAGGGAGACAATAAAAAAGTAAGCAACTAAATAGACAAAATTAGTTCCAATACTGATAATTTTCACAAAAAAATAAGCTGGGTGATGAAATGAGATTTGAGATGGGGAGATGGGGAAACAGGTTTGGTGAGAGAAGCTTTCTTTAATATTTGAGCCAGGGACTGAAGGATGAGAGGGAGTGAGCCATGTGGAGCACAGAGAGGAGAGCCAGAAGGATGAGGGAGAATAACCTAGTATATGTGGAGTTTTGTTAGAGAAGAAGGGTGAGAGCACAGTAAGAAGCTGGAGAGCCAGGGAAGGAGCTGATGATATACGACCTGGAAGGTCATGCTAAGGAGTTTTGATTTTATTTTTAAAGAGAATTTATTTCTATTATGGCTCTTTTGGTTACAAGTGAATACATTTCACTTAAACAATAGGAAAAAATGTTGCCTATAATCAAAACATATTCAAGAGCTAAATCTGATCCATGCAGAACTGGATCATCCAGACCTTCAATAATGACTTCAGGATAGTTTATGTTTCTCCCTCTCTGTCTTTCTCTACTTTGGTTCCTCTCTTAGGCAAGCTTTTCCCTTAATACAAACAGATAACCATTAGCATCTCCATACCAACACAGTTTTCAATAACTGTAGTGAAAATACCTCAAGATAACTTATTGTTCTGGATTGTCAGGAACTCATTTTGGAACCAATCTCTTTGACTCTGATCTGTTGTGCCTGAGTGTCTCCCCAACATCTAGAGCCAAAGGGTGGGGTCAGTCTCACAGGAGCAATATAGAGAGAATGGAGAGGAGGGCTTTTCCAAAGGAAAACTGACGTACTTCTAGCAGAACTGGAAAGTGATGGATTCTGGGCAAGTAAACACAGAAGACCTCTATCAGATATTTGACTGACATCCACTGAAATGTATTTCACCTCCATAAAACTTCTTTATGTTTTGGCATCTATCTCTACTAGCATCTGTGGAGAAGGCAAGTTCTCATCTGTTGTTGCAGGCATGGGTCCGTGCATACTCTATCCTTTTGGCTCCTAAGAGAAGTTGATCTTCTCCGGGGTACTTCTGCACTCTTCTGAGGACAAGGAAAATTTTCTGATTCTCTCCGATACCATAAAACCTTGGGGGATCTTCTGCCTTAACACTGCAGTGCTGTCTACTCTTCTGCTGTGACCACCCCTGATGTGAAAATCACAGAAGGTTTCCCGCCTCCTTAGGCTCCCTCAGAGCCTGGGAACATATAATCTGCCTTGTTGATCCTTCTAAATCTTTTTTGGAATTGAGACAATATGGAAAAGATGGCATGAGATGCTCCTTCAGAAAACTACCCAACCTGTGTTCTACTGCTCTTTTGCAGGCTCTTTTCCTAACTCAGCTCTGATTTTTTAAAGCAACTTTAGGGTAGAAAAATTGGCTTATATGCATTCTTCTGAACTCTGTTGGTTATATACACCAGTTTGAATTTCATAAAGGAAAAGCCAGGCTTCTGGAACATAAAAATCCTTTATCATATCCTATACCTTTTGCTTAGCATTTTTAAAAATTTTGTTTTGTTTTTTGAGAATTGATTTTTCTTTTCCCTGTTGCGTGTGACTTCCCTTTCCCAAGGCAGTGACCCTAATCCATACATGCGGATGTCTGAATGCCCCTCTATTGATAAAACACTGTGTGCTCCAAATCCATTGTCAATCTTCCTGGGAGAGTGATGGATATACAGGGACAGGGTTGGTGTTTCTGAACCCTGTTTTCCAGGTGACCACTTACCTTGTTTATATCTTTTCCTAAGACAGAATTTCCAGGAGCTCTTCCAATAAACAACATAAAATTCAGTTTTTGACTGTAATCAACAAAAATGTACTGTGGCTATTTTAAGCAAAAGGGTTTACTTGGATCACATCTGGGGCTCACAGATGGAATGGCGTACAACAGGAATTTAGGCAGTTTGTCACCCCTATAGTGGTAAAGAATAACCTCTGGCCCTAACTCATATCCTTGTATCCTTTACTCAGGTCCAGGGAGAGAGCATCTCATTAGCCTGGCTTAGATCACATTCTAACCACTACATGCACAGGGGCATGGAAAGAGGTTCTCTGATTCCCCATGACTCAGTAATAGAAAGCAGAAACTACTTCCCACCAAGACCATATGCAATGGGGAAAGGAAAACTCCTAGAACGGAAATCTAGGTGGGGTTAGGAATGGCAGAACTTCTGGACAGGTAAAATGACTCAGCCCATTGCCACAATTCTATGATTCTATATTTTATATAGAATATTGTCTAGGGCTAGAGATATCACTAAGGTACTATTAGAGAATACTACTAGAGCCTGTTTCTAAAGATTAAAAACAGAAAAGCAATCCCCATCCAAATCCTTCCATCAAGAAAGAACTTTTTAGACTATTTATTTCATTCCTCTTCCTATGCAAAGCATGCTTTGAAAATGCATAGTTTTGTGTAGATCTAAACTACAGTTCCATGTAAACTTGCCCACAAATGCGTTTCCATTAAATCTGGACAGCCTGCACCCAATGGTGAGGAACATGTAGAACTCTGTTTCCCTAGCTTGAATGATTTCTTTAACAGAAGATCCCTTTAGATCTTATTTGGATGTAGACCAACAAATTCATTCAGCCAGCTCAATACCTACTAGATAGATATGTCATTGGATTGGCTGCATGTTTTTTGATAGGATTCAAGTTGTATGGTTTCTTGTGTTTCAAGTCATATGGCTTTTAATAAAAATAAAACATCATTATCATCTTCAGTAATTATTGAATACTATCTTCTAGGAATTTTACTCAGCACTTCAAATGTGGTTTCATTTAATCCTGATGACCACCTTATGAGGTTATACATTATGTTATGTTTTGAGGTATGTATTGTCATTGTTATTATCATCCCCATTTTATAGGCCTCATAAACAGCTTATAAGTGGTGGGCCAAGTCTTCCAATCCAAGTATGTTTATTCAAGAGCCCATTAGGCATTGCAATCCCGAAAGTGATGAACTGGACTGTACATTTGGGCAAGGGATGCTTTATCAAATTTAGCTTTGTAACCAGAATGTAAACTCGTGAGACTGATGATAGCACTCCAATATGCATTGAGTTGTTTTGTTGGAAGAAGGATTTTTGCACTAAGCTCACCAGGACACTCTTACTATATCATTCAGTTTTACTTTCTTCCCAGTGCTTCTCCAATTTGAAGAGAGTTGAAGAGAGCAAGGACTTAGCCTATATTTTTATAGCTATTTTCAGGACATCTTAAAAGATTGACTGGCCAATGACAAGTGCTCAGTGAATATTCATTGGATGCTAAAGTTGCATATTGAATCTCAGCCACAACAATAAGCACTGCATCAGATATCCAGATGAAATAAAAATCAGACCATGGTCCCCTGGGCAATGTAATCTATTTTCCAAGTTCTTTCCTTTTTGTGTTTATTTGTATGTTTGTGGGCACTCAATATATGTGTGTGTTTGTGTGTGTGTGCTTGTGTACTAAAGGACGTTTAATGAACTTCCATGTCTGTGGGGAATACTCAGAGTATTTCCTCCAGCTTTAGTAGCATGAATCTGAAATGTGCCACAGACAAATATTTAAAGCTCCAATTGCCTTTGAAAATTATTTAAAAGGACAACATATAAAGGTAATTTAAAAATATGAGCAGGCGCCTGGGTGGCTCAGTTGGTTAAGTGACTGCCTTCGGCTCAGGTCATGATCCTGGAGTCCCGGGATCGAGTCCCGCATCGGGCTCCCTGCTCAGCGGGGGGTCTGCTTCTCCCTCTGACCCTCTTCCCTCTCGTGCTGTCTCTCATTCTCTCTCAAATAAATAAATAAAAAAATAAATAAAAATAAAAAAATAAAAAATATGAGCCCTCAGTCTGGCGGCCTCCGTTAAAATCTCTATAAACTCTAATTTTCTAATTATTTACTATATTCTTTAAAGACAGCTAGAGAGGAAACACAAGCAGGGAGAGTGGGAGAGGGAGAAGCAGGCTTCCCGCTGAGCAGGGAGCCTGATGAGGGGCTCGATCCCAGGACCCTGGGATCATGACCTGAGCCAAAGGCAGACACTTAACTGACTGAGCCACCCAGACACCCCTATATTCTCTTTTATGTTTCTCATGTAAATATTAGAATTTTCTTTCCTTTGCTTGCAATGTTAATATGCTTTGTATCATTTTCTCTTATTGTACTGGCTCGGTCCTTCAGCTGAATGTTGCATAGGAGTGGCAATAGCTAGAATCCTTGTCCTGTTCTTGATTTTAAAGGGAATGTTTTAAAATCAATTATAGTTGTTACTGTATATTTTTGTTAGATGTTCATTACTAATTGTGCCCATTATTTATTTAATTCTTCTTAGCTCCAAGTGTACACTTTATTGCCTGCTCTGTGAAAATGGAGATGGGCCCTTTATTTTTCCTTTGACCACTGCTGTGAGTTAAACTTTGAAAGCACAGGGCAGTAGAGAGATACTGCAGGAGGGTCTCCTTCTTTTCTATCTCCTTGAACAACTTCTATGAAATCTTTCATTTTCTCTGCCTTTGCCTTAGATCTCCACCATCTTTAATTTGGGTCCTAACAAAGGCTTTGGCCTTACCCAGATCGTTTCTCCCCTTAGCCACATACCTATTCAAGTTAACATTCTAAAACATTAGCTTCAGATAGTCCTCTCTTTTCTTACATGGTGATATTCCTGAAATTTTACCGAAGTCAAATACGTGCAAACCACCAATGGAATTATGGATTATAAGGAAAATCTCTTCCTGGAGGATGAAAGATTGATCCGAAATTGCTAATTACAGTTCACCTTTTAGACAGGGTTGTTAAAAATGTATAACTAACATGTCATGCATATCCTTTTACTTTGTTCCTTTCCTTCCTAATTACTAGTGTAGTCAATGAGTTTAGGTTCAATGAGTCCTTATGTTTAGCCTAATGATTCCCATCTTTATCTCGAGTTTATTAAGTTCATGAGATCTTTGCTTGTTATCACTAAGGTCAGCACTTTTTGGGTAATACTTCTATTTGTAAAATAATGAGTAAAAGGCAATAAAACTACAATTTTGTTTCAATTTCTGTGCTAAGATGCTGACATAAATTATAGAGTGAGCACTACCGTTGAAAGGTAATGTATTGGATGGGGTACAGCACCTAAGTTTAGAACATCAGAAGCAATTTTAGGGTTTTCAAACATAATGTCTGAATGTGAGTGAGCATTGTTGAAAAATATTAAAATGGTCAAAGGCCCAATTAAAACAAACTTTTAGTGTTTCTTCATTCCCTTAAAAACAAATCTGAACGTCTGAGCATGCTGTCAGATCATCTAAAATTCCAGCTTAGTTTTCAAGCTGGAGCTCTAACTATTCTCCTTCTTTCAGAGCCCAATGCACCCTCACCATTCTCCAGTGTGCTTGGTTTTCATGCCTGTTTCTATTAGTCAGGACTTGCCATCAGTCTGGCTTTACCCTCTCACCTTCTCTTCTTTCAAAGTCACACTAATTTTTCCAAGTCTCTTGGAAATACTAACTCCAACATGAATCCTCTCCCTTAAGCATCCCCAGAGCAAAGTAATGTTTCCTCTATGTTCCCAGAATATTTTGATTATTTTTTTGAAACTGTATCTTCTGACTGGCGATAACCATACCAGCATGGGGTACAGGATAAGTCCCATCTCCTTTTCATATTTCAACTAAATAATAATTAAATAGTTTGAGTCATCATTTAACCTCTTCCAACAATTTCCTCTTGTTCCCAGGATCTACATTCTAGAACAATTCTAAGAATAATAAAAGTTCGAATAAGCGTTGACACTTAGGTAGTGCTTACAACATGTGCTTTGTATACATTAATGCATTTGCTGATGACAGCAACCCTAGGTATTAATATAGCAGGAAACTGAGGTACAGAAAGGTCACACAACTGGCCTTGATGGCCTGGGTGCATTGCTTTGAGCCTTATGAAGAACAAAGCTGCAGGCAAAGGGTGAAGAAACTAGTTTCGTAAGAGACTCTGAAAACCAGGGTGGCGTAAGCAGCCTTGGGACTCAGGTGACATGGTGTGGCACAGAATGAGAAAGAGAGACTCTCTTCTCCCTTCTGAGTGGACCTCATCCTGGCTTCAGAGCAGTGAGGATTCAGGGAAAGACAGTGGCTCAGCTATTTTGGAGTGTTCCATTTGGACAGCAGCGGAAGCCAACACTCAGCACGCTTACTGACCTTCTGGTGGAGCACAGTGCTGACACCAGAAAGGCTTCAGACGCGGAGGATACTGATGAGGGAAAGCACTGGAGGGTTAAATATTTGGGGGGTAGCTCTCTCTAGGGATATCAAAAAGTGACCGAGACTTGGATAAACTCTAAGTCCTCCCCTTATGAGGCACTGGGCAAGAGATACTGAAATCTGTGTTGTGATGATGAATGAGACTCCAAAGTGCCTATGATTTTGTGAAGCCGAGAACCACTTTGGATACAAAGATGATCTTATCTAGTATCCCCAGTTAGCTTTCAACATAGGCATTATTATTTCCATCTGAGGTGTTTCAGAAACTGGAACTCAGAGAAATAAATAACTTACTCAAGACCAGGATTCTTGTAAGTAGCAGAGCTGGGATTCAAACCCAGCTATTTCTGACTCTAAAGTTCACAGTCTCTCCACTGTGCATACTGTCTTCCTGCTATGATGAAAAAACAAAAAGAAATACTGTTGTGTCTTCTGTTTGACATACACAGGCAAAGCATTCCTTTCTCAGTACTTAGCATTTCTCATGACCTAGAAATTAGAATTCATTGATATTTTTATAAAATGAAATCCCCAGTGAAGAGTTTTAGCCTCACCCAAGTTAGATAAACCTCAGTGTGCTGCTATAATCTGTTGATTCTCAATGCGGTTTCCTTTAGAATACGTGAGTTCAGATGCAGCCATCATTTTTAACGTGTGAATAAATGTGTATGTATAGCACAGTTGTTCACTCTCAGGTCATATGGCGTACAGATAAGAGCGAGACCCTCCGTTTCCCACAGTACACAGGCCAGCCTCAGAGAAGTATTTTTTTAATGTTTACAACAAAATGTGTTTCCCAAGAGATGATATTCCTCATAAATCTGTACGTTATCCTACTTAAGAAATTCTTTGAACATCTTCCTTTATTAAAAAAAAGTTAAATTGTGTCTCAATCATAAAAAGGAGAGAGGGCATTATATATCAATAGAAATATAACTCAGTTGGGATTCTGCGTTAGATTCAGTTCATATCAGTTCTGATACAATTATAAATTTTATTTTTATCATAGGAAATCTGATCATGCACTAGGTTTAATTTTGAATAATTTGTGATACGTAATTCAGAGGAAACTTCATTCCGAAGAAGGGGGAAATGCCATTGCTTATTGGCTAAAATTAACAGTTTCACTGAGAACCTTGGTTCAATTTTTGCCAATTCCATGTGAGTCAGGGAAACATATCTGATTCATTTGGACACCCCAGTTGAGGGTGTGAATGGTTCCCAGTGTGGGCTAGTTTAATCTGTACCTGCTTCTGTTTTTCTCTCAGCTGTTCTGAATTGACTGGGTCAGGCTGTGAAGTGATGCCATCCTCCCTTTCTCGTACCTAATTCTGACTGGCTAATAATCATGGAATGTTTCAGAAAATAAAGCCCTCTTGGTAAAGAATTTAAATCCCCATGCTACACAATTAGGGTTTTTGTTGGAATGCACAAATGTAACATTTAATTTATATAAATGTATATTTTAAAAAACTATATGTATAAGCAGGAGGTGAGAAAAAAACAACTCTGTCTGGGAGTCAGTCCCTTAAAGCTATGCAAAAGTTTCCGGGCGCCTGGGTGGCTCAGTTGGTTAAGAGACTGCCTTCGGCTCAGGTCATGATCCTGGAGTCCCGGGATCGAGTCCCGCATCGGGCTCCCTGCTCGGCGGGGAGTCTGCTTCTCCCTCTGACCCTCCTCCCTCTCATGCTCTCTGTCTCTCATTCTCTCTCTCAGATAAATAAATAAAATTTAAAAAAAAAAAAACAAAACAAAAGTTTCCAAACTAACTGCCTGAAGGAAAATCAAGCATATATTTTGCCAGGAATGATTCCCTCTTGTATTTTAATCCCAATAAATTCTATGTGTCTCAGAAAATGAATCCATTTTTTTTTTCTAGCCTCTTTAGTTTGTTGATGTTCATGATTTTCTACATTTTAATTTTAATCAAAGTATGAAATAGAACATTAGTTCCAAAAAGATACAGTTTGAGTTTTGTACTTGGTTAGAATCAAAATAAGTTGTTTTGAATATTTGAGGTTTTTCTTCCCTTTTAACAATCATGAATAAACTACTGTTCTTGCACAATGTAGATGATTAAACAATAAAATTAGGAAGTAAATTCAACAATGGAATAACAATGAAAACTCATGAGGGTGTGGTGACGCTAGGCCATGGTATTTCATTGAAATGGTTGTTGCTTCTTAGCAAATGATGTGTCACTGCTTTGGGGCCTGGCATGTGGGAGGCCGACTGCTGAAAATTTAACAGATGGAATATTTTAAGCTGGAAAATGTGTTGAAACAAATCTTCAAGTCAGCATCGGAACCTGAAAACCTTACTAAATGAACGCCTGCCCTATTCTCTTAGCTAGGAATGCATTATCCCACTCTACTCTCACCGTTCATGCCACCCCACCTCCAGATGGCCAAACTCTTTTTGTATTTCTAAATCCAGCTCAGATACCACCTTCTCCACAAATTGAGCTCCCATGCCCTCCCCCACCCCCACTTCAAAGTCAGCTCTCTTCTTTAAATGCTCATATTACTACCTGTGTCTTTCTGGAGGCAGGTTTACTCCTCTTTATTAGAGCCATCGGAATCCGTCTCATTTCCCCTACTTGATTCTAAAAGCCCTCCCCGTTCAGGTTCATTATCTGATTCATCTCTGACTTCTTCATAGACCCAAGGGTGTGCTCTACACAGGCCAAGAATAACAATGCAGAGACCTTACATTTATTGAGACTTTACTCAGTGTGAAAAATTTCCTTTAATCCTTCAAAACATGTACAAGACAGGTACTATTATCCTTTCGATTTTTCAAGTATGAGACCTGAGACTTCAAGAGAATGAATAACTGGTAAATATTCCAACACGGGACTCAAACCCAGGCGGTATGACTTCAGAGCTGGTGCTCCAAAAAAGGGGAAGGGGCACTAAGTCAGAAAAATGAATTTACCAAGTAATTGACAAAACAGAGGTTAAGCTCATATGTTCCAATCTTCTACCATAAGAGCATTCAGATAATCTAATTACCACCTTTCATGCTCTAGCCCTTTCAAAATAACACAAAAACAGCAGTAGACAGTTTTATTTCATTCAGTTTTTCGGTCAGGTTTCTTTTTTTTCTTTTTTAAGATTATTTATTTATTTGAGAGATGGAGAGAGCGCACAAGCGGGGGGAAGAGCAGAGGGAGAGGGAGAAGCAGACTCCGCAATGAGCAGGGAGCCCGATGCGGGGCTCCATCCCAGGACCCTGGGATCATGACCTGAGCGGAAGGCAGACGCTTAACTGACTGAGCCACCCAGGCGCCCCTTGGGTCAGTTTTATTCTAACTTGGCAGATCCAGGACTTAAATTCAGGACCGCTGAAGCCCAAAGCCTGGTATTAGCAACCACTACACTAGGGTTCTTTCATCCCTTGAAGGTTCATCCTCAGCTTCTGTTTTGGTTGTTAAGACTCTGTGTCTTTGCTGACCAAGTCCTAGAACCTTTTCCTTTCAAGGCTGTTCTTCTATATTCTTATGCTTCTAATTTCTCCCCTAGCCTCTTGTTTTCAAAGTCAAACAAGTCACCTTTTTCATTTTTTTCCTGAAGGTCAAATTTTTAGGCCTTGCAACATTCTTGCTGCTCTTCTCTGAGTCCTCTTCAAGTTATGCACGCATGATATTAATATTAAGTGACTGCTTTGAGTTATTCAATTGTTGATCTAATAACTGTCATGTGCGTTTTTCTGAAAACAATAATTGCAAGATTGCACAGGCTGATTCGGTAACTCTGCTGTCATGTGCATGAATATAAAATAAACACAAGGGAGCAGATGAGATTCAGGGAAAGCAACTGCCAACTGGAACTTTAGAAAAGAATGATGTTCTGTAACCTCAGGAGCCATTGAGCACAATTGAACCATATCTATTTTTGGCAGTCTATTAAGGATACATGAAATATTGTGGCTTCCCTCCCCTGCCCCCTATACATTTGGGGTATATGGAACTGATCTAGTGCATAATGGTAAGCAGCCTAGTAACCTTGTTTGCATGGTACTTTGAGTTAGAGTGTAGCTCAGAACTATTTCTGGCATTTTCTTCCTATCAAGATTCATAATAATATAGCAATGCTGGATACACAACTTTACCATGTTCCAATATTTTTGTGCTTGCTCTATAGAAATGACCCACCATGATTTTTCTTATACACAGGGCATACAGATTTTATGAGGTTATTATGTATAGCTTCAGTACTGATCTCAGGGGTTTTTTTTGTGTTGTTTTTTTTTTTAATTAGCCTCTGCCAAAATACATGGGAATAAAGAAGAATTTCAACATTTTCTTGCACACACCATAAAATACAATGCCATTTCCTCTCATACTCTTAAGGGTTTTTCCAACAGAAAAAGTATATAAAAGCAAGCATTGAATAACTATCAAGTAATACAAGTCATAGTTACTGTCATAACTACTATTATTATTATGGTTATTATTATTATTGTTATGATTAGAGAAAGAGTCATCTCAATGCTAGTCATCACTAGCATTGTCTTATCACTTTTTGGAATTGAAAATTTAATTTGCTTATTTTGATGATGAGTTTCCATAAGAAGTCTTACCTAATTATGTTATATACCTAAGTCCATCTTGAATAGGTTTATTCTTGATCCATTTAAATCCATTAAATCCATTTAAATATGTCCTAGCATTTCCTTCTTTTTTTTAAAGATTTTATTTATTTATTTGAGAGAGAGAGGAGAATGAGTGGGAAGAGGGGCAGAGGGAGAAGCAGACTCCTTGCAGAGCAGAGAGCCCGATGTAGGACTTGATCCTAGGACCCTCTAATTGTGACTTGAGCTGAAGACAGACGCTTAACTGACCGAGCCACCCTTCTTTTGGCTTTGATTCTAATCTTCTCTCTTAACTTTGTGTGTGTCTCAGCCCCAATGCTGCCCTACTTTGGAACACTTCTCAAACTTTAATGTGTATAGAAATCACCCGGGGATCTCATTCACGGCCCCATTCTTAGAAGGTCTCTAGTGGGCCACAGATTCTGCATTTCCAATTAGCTCTCAGGTGATGCTGATGTTGCTAGATCTGTGGACAACACTTTGAATAGAGAACAACTTTACGTTTAAAAAGTTCTCAAATTAGACCAAAGTATCCTTGATTCTTCCCTCTTCCTAAATGCAAAACTAATCAGTCATTTAGTCAACATATATTTATTGAAACCCACTATGCACCAGGTAAATCAAATACTCTTCATTCTAACACAGGGCCACCTACTTTTTTTCATTTCCACTACTACCACCACTCAAGGTCCGTACTACAATGATCTTTTCTGGACTTTTGCAATAGCTGCTAAATGAATCTCTCTATATACATCCTTGTTTCCTTTGTCAATTCATTTCTTTTAAATAGCAAAAAAAAAAAAAAAAAAAAAAAAGATTTAGAAAATCCACTTCTAATGATAGCATTCCAGTGTGCCCAATGCTTCCAAAGCTTCCCATTGACTTCTAAGATAAAATCCCGAAGTGTTAACATAAAAAATCAGCAAGAGCCTGCTTACCATCATCTACTATCACTCTCCTTCTGGCTTTTGATGTTCCAGACATTTTGGCACTTTTTCGGTTACTAAATTTGCTAAGCTTCTTTCCATCCCAAGTCCTCTGCACATGCTGTTCCTTTGCCTGGAATGTTCTTCCTCTCCTTCTTTATCTAATAAGTATTCATCCTTCTGATCTTAGATTAATGCCACCTTATCAGAGAACCCTCATTTGACCTTCCAGAATGGCGAGATATCCTGTTACAAGTTCTTTTAATGCCACCTATTTCTTTTGGGGGGCACTTTTCATGGACGTAACTACATAATTAAACAGGCAAATGAGTCTGCTTCCTCCAGTAACCAGTTGCATAAGAGCATGGATCGTGTCTTTTTATTTTTACTTTTTATACAACTAGTTCTTAGCATGGTGCCTGGCAAATAGTTGATGTCAACAAATATTTAATAAGTGAAATGGTAAAATAGAAAGAACTTGGAACATTCTGGTCCATCTGGATCCCTCTGTTAAAAACAGAAGTAGTTTGCCAATTTTCAAAGAACCAGTCTATAACAAAATACACATCATTAAAATGTTATCCAGTTTCTTAGATGTATTCATTTGGTGTTTCAGTGTCTTCCGGTGCTTCCATATCATTTATATGGTGTCCAATTTCCCCTAAAGTTCATGAGATGACTAATAGAAAACTTAACTTACTTGCATATAAAAAAAAAAACCCAGCTGTTTATGTATCTGAGAAGTGTTGAATAGACTGCCACATACAGCCTCCTGCTGCTTCATAAATTGTTTCTGATGACAGAGTCTTTGTATATGGTGAATTATTATATGTGCTTGAGAATCCTTTGTCAAAAAGGAAGATGAATCTCTGGGAGCTACATCCCAGAAAACCTTTGTAATTACATTATTTGGGTATTTTAAATAGCTATGGTCTCATCATTTCTCTGGCTGATAGATTTCATTTGTGAAAATATGTGTTGAATCTATTTCTTAAAGTTCTGCCACCACCTTAGGGCATTAAGGGAACAGAAATGGAGGGGTTCTTCATAATGATCCTTGAGTCCTTCCTGCCCCTAGATATTTAGGACCACAAATACACTGGTCTAGGAGATCTCTATAATCTCTTCAGAAAGTGGTATTTTAGAAATAGTTTTAGGTCTGGAGAGTCATCCTTTATTTTCTGAAATTAGGGGAGAAGAAAAAATAATTTTGGAAAATCCACCTATCCACCTTTTGCCTAGTAAACAGGACAATAATTCAAATTGGTGAACTGAAGTAATATAGTTTGTGGCTTGGTTAACATATCTTCTGAAGGCTCCCACTGCTGCCCGACCCAAGACAATCTCAAGCAATGACCTCAGCCCTTCCCAGGCTGACACATTGTGTATCTCCAAAATGGTGAGTCAGCTTTATTTTAAGCCCTGAATGGAGTGGGGCTTATTCTCTTCAGGTCCACAGTGGGCTCCAGGCCAGCAGCAGCTGTCTGCTTAGCGGGTTTCAGCCTGCTGCTCAACACAGACTGACTGAGAACCCTTGGCAGGGATAAATGAGATCCCTGTGCTTATGGGAAAATGCTTAAGTTGTCTACTCTCTCTTTGTTGCTGTTGTTTTACAGTCCAAGTTCCATTTACTAGACATCAGGAAAAGCTGCTCCATCCTCAGTAGCAGTGGAAACAGTCTTCCTCACCGGCACATTGCACCAGCACAGCTTAACTCCTGAACCAACCAAGAGGGGGATGGCAGGTGTTCTGTAAGTGAGGGGCTCTGACTACACAGCACCACAGGGTTATCTCGGCCGTATTCTGGCTCTAACTCTTACTCACCTTCTCATATGTACATCTCTAATCTTATCTCATTCCCAAAGGTTTAATAGTATGGATGTGATAAGCACTCTTCTTACGGTCTTTCTCTTTCTCCTAACAAAATGTGTTCCAATTTTTGTCCTCCATTTTCATTAACCATTTGAGTAAACACACCTAAGGTGTTTGAGCTTTAATCTTCTAGCTGAGTTTCCCAGTTTATAAAAGGGTAGATGGCTAAGGTAACCAGTCTGTATGAGTGAGTCAAGAGGCTCAGTTAGTTCTTATAGAATATCTGAAGACCCTTATTCTTGTGGTGTTTTGGACACTCTCCTCTGATTTTCCTTTGCTTCCTAAGGTCAAATTCTATGGTTATATCTCTAAAGGATCCTAGGATATGCTAATACCAACTCATGTTGTCTGCTTAGGTTCTGGGGGGAAAATTAAGGGTTTAAATATGACCCACAGGAAGTAAACCTCACCCTAATTCTCTCTCCTCTCCTTCACTGTTCACACGTACTTCTCTCCTTCTCTTAACTTTTCATTTCACTGTAAAATCTTTTCATTCTTCCCTTCATTCACTTATTGAACAACATTATGCTGAGGCTCGCCATGCTTCAGAGCCTGTACTAGACACTGTGGAGGCAATAATGAACAAGACAGAACTTCTCCCTGACAGTTTATTCCAGTGAGGAAAACCAACAGTACATAGGTGAACAGAACCATAATCAAGAGAACAATGGGTTGCTGTTCTAGATACTAATGGAGACAGTTTCCTTTCTACCTGAAGTAAAAGCACTCTACCTAGAATTCAGGAGAGCCTTCTCTGAAGAGTTATATTTAAGCTGAGATCTGAAGAATGAGACCACCTCAAACACGCAAAGAACTTGGGAGATACATCTCAGGCAGAGGGAAAGGAAAGGACAGAAAAGAGCTTGTGGTATTTTAGAGACTGACTGAAATCCAGTGTAGCTGGAGGGTAACACAGTGTGTCCCCAGTTGGACTTGATGAGGGAAGTTGGGGCTAGATCACATGAGAGCTCTGTAAGTCATAGCAAACTCTTGAAGAACAACGTTAGACTCTTGGCAGGAACCTTGCGAGAGCTCTGGTGATTGCCTGGTAAAACCAGGTAAGAATCTCAAGGAAATCATTGCTTGGGAGATTATGTAGAGATGTGTTGAGCCTGAACCTGGAATAAGGGGTCAGCAGAGACACTCAAAAAAGTCCCTTCTCAGGACCACTGTCCACAAAGAAGTATCCGGAAGAACCAGTGTTCGTATTTTCAAGAGTACATTGTGTGATGTAATATATACAGCATTGTATATTCCAGCACTTGGAATGTCTCCTCTCTGTATTTTCTAGGCCATACTTTCACTCACTCGGCTGACCACTTAACCTCTATATCCTAGACCTATTTATCAGGCATTCAGTTTGGGCAGACCAATGCAAATTTCTAGGCAAATTTGGCTGAGCCCATCCTACTTGAATACAGATTAAAACAACCTCAGCAAACTCCTTTTAGCTTTTTATTCTCATGGTTCTTTTTATGTGAATGCTTATTGAGTTTGTGCTTTGTACAATATTCTACATCTGCTAGTATTTGACTTTTTAAAAATTTTTAATATGCTTTCATCACCCTCCCAGGTTACAGGTTAAAATGTGATCATTTGATTCCTAAATCTCCCCTTCTATTTGTTTTTCATTGGAGGATTACCATCAATCTGTAAACTCCCAATACTTTGGTAATAGTTTTAGAAATGTAAAACACAAATGCACTTTCTGCATTATTTTCCAACACAGAATTTTTTCAACCCTACTTCAGATGAACAGTTTAATTGGCTTCCTTAGGCTCTTTGAATAATAGGTTGAGCCAAAGATGAAATAATATCTTATTATTTGCATTATTGTATTTCAGACCATGTGACTAACTCTGGTGGAGAAGTAGGAAAAGTCACATATAAGGACCCAGATGGTAGAATACCACATGTTCTATGTCTTAGTATGAGAAACAGCTCAAGCAAGTAAACCATTCCCAGACATTTATTACATAGCCCAGGTTTGGAATAATTATTGTGCTTCTGGCAAGAGACAAAGGTGGAAAATGGAAATTTAAGTAGAGTTAACATTAAAGGAATTATTGCATTCTTTTCTGAACATAATCACCTGTAACTGCAAAAGTAATGGTTCCATATGTCATGTTCTTTATTGATTTCTGTTAGATATTTGCACTTTCTTGACCCAAGTGTAGGTATAGGATGTTGCTAACCTAGATATTCTTGAAAACTTAATAAAATCAAGTGGTTATTGATAATAGGACAATGTGTTTAGAGTATATAGTTCCATTTCAAAATAGAAGCTAATATTTAATATGATAGAAGCTAATATTTCAAGACTATAAATAGCATACTTTTGTTAAAACATCTAAAAACATGTCCTCCCTCTATTATCTATATAATTTTCAAACAAATTGACATACATTTTGCCCACTCAGTACAAACTGTGGGAACAATTTTGTTGAATCACTTTGTACATATACTTCTGAATGTATATGGCAAACCCCTTTTCCATGGCATCTCTTAATATAAAGTCACTATTTTTGAGCTGGCATTTCAATATCTCACTGATGTTCGTTCTTTCTTTCTTTCTTTTCTTTCTTTCTTTGGAAGAGAGATAAGGGAGGGGCAGAGAGAGGTTCAGAGGGAGAGGGAGAGAATCTCCAGCAAACCCCATGCTAAGCACAGAGCCCCATGCGGGGCTCGATCTCACAACCCTGAGATCATGACCTGAGCCAAAACCAAGAGTTGGATGCTTAATCGACTGAGCCACCCAGGTGCCCCTGATGTTATTTCTTTATTACCAAAAACTTTGCTTCTCTCACTGAGATTACCTAGTTTATCTGAATAGATTTTTTTATGGCCCAGATGAAGATTATACAGCGTGACAGTGCTTTGATTAATAAAACTATTAGCTTTTTTGAAAATTCGGAAATTAGTAAATGGACCAAGACTGACTCCAGCAAATACCTTATTTCAGTTGAATGCCACCAACCAAGTACATCTTGCTTCTGTTAGCATAAACACAATGACCTAAAAGAGATAGCTACTCAGAACTCCAAAGAGAAAATCACCAATGAACAACTCTATGCATAGATCATGGCTCTCTTGGCTTTGACAATACAATGCATGTTAATGGGAAAGAATCAAGTATTTATTCTATAATTCCTGTGTGAATTTTATCTTAAGGTATACAGATAGTTAGTAATGGAAAGTTTTTATTTAAGAATAATGCAAACTAATCAACTTAAGAAAAAGATTTACAAAATCACCTAAAAATATCCTTGAAAAAAGTGTAACTCAGGCCAAAGTGTCAAGATTTATATCCAGTTAATAATTTTTAAAAAAGATTTTATTTCCTTATTTGAGAGAGAGAGAGAGCGCACGTGTGTGGGAGAGCAAGAGCAGAGAGAGGGGCAGAGGGAAAAGAAGAAGCATATTCCCCTCTGAGCAGGGAGACTGATGTGGAGCCAGATCCCAGGACCCCAGGATCATGATCTGAGCCAAAGGCAGACGCTTAACCAACCAAGCCACTCAGGCGCCCCTCCAGTTAATAATTTTAAAACTATTCTGTATGACTGAATTTCAAACACTAGTATAAATTTTTTCGGGATGGAAATTCAGACCCACACAAGTAAAGGGACTTGGCCCATGTCAGGGAGAGATCCAATGGCTTTTTTCACACCAGAATCATAAGCTACATCTCTTAAATCCTGGTCTTTTGTCCTTTTAAGATAATAAACTACTTGTTATTTTGGTGCTCTTTCTATGACACTAGAAGAATGTCTCTGTGGATTCTACTGGGTAACAAGGCCAATGAGTCATAAAATGGCTGTTGTATTTAATTTTCCTAGGAGAAGGAGCCTGAAAATGAAACAAAGTGATTGAAGACTGAGGCCTTCCTCCCAAGACTTTTTTTAGGGTGAGGTTTACAGAAGTCCATGTTTGCAGTATGTCCAGTGGTCAGAATCATGACTACCTAGTCAGTTTAAGCAAAAACTTTAGTTCTTTGTAATTAGGGGGGTCTGCGGGAAGAGGGAGTCTCTAACACATTCTTCCCAGGCTTTGCCATAACTCTCCATGGCTTACTGCTCAGAAAGGAGGAAAAGTATGAGGAAAACAAACAGAGACAGACCTTCTTTGTGCATTGGCTCTTGGCCTGCCAAATCAGCTGGCTGGATGCAGAGGCAATTTCCTTAGTGTTTGCAGCCTTACACTGACTTCTGCATGGGGAAGTTGGGCAATATTTATTGTTGAATGGGGCCCTGGGAGATTGTTCTTGGAAGGAACAACCACAGTGAACCTTTGTATGTTGACTGAAAATCTCTTCTAGCTAGGGTTTCACAAAGTAGATGTGATTCCCTCCTTCCAACACAAAAATGACTGGGAAACAAAGAAAAGTTCTTCAAGTTTAGAAGAAGCCATATAGATGTGGCTTCTTCTTACCCAAGGTGATTTACTTCTAGAGCACTGAGTTAGGGAAGTGTGGAAATAGGGAGATAAACTTTAAGATACCATGAGCTGCTCTCTAGGATTTTGTGAACCATTGAAATGTAAAAATATCTCTTTACGAATTATTCATTTTTGAGCTTCCTTTACATGTAGAGTCATGGGTCAGTTACTAGGAGAGATACAAAAATGAATGAAACATACTCTTTGACATTAAGGCACTTACACAATTCACCATCTTCCAAAAAAAAAAGTCAATCATAAGAATAAATGAACCATTGGTATCAATATTAGTCTGATTTACATAGTCCATTAAGTATCATAAAATAGTCATGCAAATGCTCTTTCCCTAAGTTAGTGTCTGAAAATAGGGAGATAGAGGTGCCAAGCACATAACCTTAAGTAGGGAAGGGCCAGGGCCTCAGACTCAGTGTTATCTGTCATTTTGGCCTCAAGGACAATGTCCGTCTTCTAGCTTTGTACACAGTCCTCTTGTCATTTGAAGCTGAAGTAAGATTCATGAGCTGGTCTTTTTCAGTGTGGTCAGGGCCAAGCAGCCCTCTATGGCAAACAAGCCTCACACTGGCTTCTGCTTCTGTACAGACTTGCAGGGTCTAACTCAGCTGACTTGAGCTTTACAGTCTGTTCAGTAACCCTTGGTAAGAAGTCATGTGGTCAAACCAGTATGACAAGCTCCCCAGCCAGAGTCTCAGTTGCTCTGAAACCCAGGGTGACACCAGAAAGTTAACCTTTGGGGACTTCCTCCATGTGACCACCTAGCATTGCCAAATTGCTGTGGCCACGGCCCATCTTGGTGACTAGGAGGTGCTTCAGAGGTGACATCTTTCTAGGAGTCTTAATATGGAAAGAGAAGAGCCCTTCTTTGCTTTCAGTGTTTCCCTGAAACATCCTCTCTGGAATGTTCTCTCCTTTTCACCAAAGAGAGGACATCAGAAAATACCTATCTGACGAACATCCATCTTTCTCTTCTCTTCTCTTTCCCACAAATTTCCTAGGCCTGAAAAGGGCTGGGCATTTCTTCCATTGTGCCAGATCTTATCTTCTCTTTACATTCATTTGATCCAGATGGAGTATGCCCTCCATCCCAGAGTGAATCCCTGAGCATACTTTTTATAACCTAAAAGGGGAACAAAGGCTCCATGGAACCTCAACATTCTACTCTCATAGCAACAGTCCTTTTTGATCTCAGCAGCCAGGTAGCATCTTATTCTTTCTCCTCCTAATATCCAAATGTCTGCTGAGGTTAATGGATGTTTTGGGTAAATGAGGGTGGAGCTCTTGGACTCAGAAAGGCAAAAGGAAAAGCATGTTGCTAATGTTTACAACATTATGTGGGATTGTCAGACTTCTCATCTGGACTTGTTTTACCCATTCCCTCTACAGTCCCAAAGGGCTGATGGGTTAATCCTCATGTGAAGAGTTCCGTAGAAATGAGTAAAACCTAGTTTATTTTCCACTTTAATCTCCATGGAACAGTGATATCAGAAGCTTTTAACAACTACTTGCACTGATGGGATGTAGTGCCAGAAGCTTCGATAATGACAGAAGCCACTTTTAGGTACATTCAGTAGAGCTCTTTATATAAATTAATTGCCCTGAGACAGGTATTACAGGCTGGCAAAACCTTCCTTTGGTGCCCATCAACCTGCGGCCAACCCCAGGAGGAGTGAAGGTGAATATGAAGGAGAACTGCCGCTTTAGGGTTCGTTAGTCAGAAGAAGAAAATGAAGAAGAAACCAGAAGAAGGCAAATCCCAGTCCAGGGACCACATGTGAGATATTCTGCACCGGACCTCTAGCACTGTTCTGGAGGAATGTTGAGAGGGCCTAAGTCCTTAAATGTCAGTGACAGTTTGGTGACCTTGGGGAAAGACAATGTCAATTATTACAAAGGCTTCTTACCTTTTTCACTTCTCTTTCCCTGCGTTGAGGCCTGGGAAAATGATGGACCCATGTTAGATCGCAATGGAAATGACTATATCCATATAATTACTATTTAAAGTCATTTCTCATTTTATATTCCTGATTTAGCCTCATTTTCTAAGACTTTAAGTGTTGTTGGTTTTATTATTATTATTATTATTATTATTTTCCTTTGTAAGCGCCAAATCATTCATGGGTCAATGAGTTCTAAAGCTCATCTGGTTTCTGAATAACAGAGACAGATACTGATACTACTTCTTAGAGCTATTATCACAGTGATGGTAAAATAGAAGTCTTGCTGTTCCCTCTGTCTAGAAACTCCTCTCCTGTTCTTCACACATTTAACTTCTACTTATTCTACTTCCCCACTTCTCAAACCCACCACCCATACTTAAATCAGATTCCCATTATACTTTCTCACTGCATTTTCTTCTTTTCTCACTTAGCACTTGTCTTGATTTGTACTTATATACTTATTTGTGCTATTTATTATTTTTAATATTTGAAACAATAGTTCATTCTTCAGAGAACCAAGGAGGAGAGGGATAAAGAGACCCTCACCATAAATGGCAGGTGGTGGCTAGGAACCTGAAAAGAACACAAAGTGAGGGTCCACCTCCAGCCATCGCACAACATTTGCCTCTTGGGTTTACATAGAGGGCCCCAGGTCTGCCTCAGCACTTTCTTCCCATGACTCTGAGAGCCCATATTCATGATCATTACTCTCCCATCCAACTACCAATTTGTTCTTCATCAATTTCTTTGGCTTCCTGCCTGAGACTCATCTCCAGAGAATTAGATGGGGGCGGGGGGTGGTATTTCCAGTCAGTTGAGAAGGTACATATAATGGAAGAATGGTGGGAAGGATATTATAAACCACTGAAGAATTGAAGTACTATAGAAAATATACTTCTGGAATTCCAAGTTGGATCACCAGGTGTATACTTTTCTCTAAACACATGGTTGGGTGAATCGAAGGTAGTAGTAGAAAAATGAGAGCCAGTGAGCTTAAAAACATGCCTGTGATATGCAGCAAATTGGGAATTGAACCCTGGCCAACCTGATTCCAAGGTGCTTGAGCTAGCTTCCTGTTATATCAGCTGCCTTGTGTTCACAGCTCAGCCTCAGGGTTGACTTTAATGAAATTATATTTCTAATACCATGCTTAGGAGCTATAATGAGCTCCTGCTATTTTCTTTTTATGACCAAGCCCCTATTTCAGTGATTTTTAGCATTCTGCCATTTTTATTCTCCCCAGCACACCTGTGCAGTAGTCTGTTAAAAAAGAGTGGAGGCTGGATGGGGGCAGAACAAATTATGTACTTTGAAAATGGCTTGCCCTTACTCCATGCAGGTTTTGATATAGACTGCCAAGGGGGAAGTGAGCCCTTACCATTTTTGAGAATTCTTTGATTTCAGAAGGAGGGTTACCTGTGCTTTACTCCTTGCTTGTTGAGCCTCCCCATTATGCCAGTCTCTCTAACACCAGAATTCTTTGTGGTATCAGAGATTTATTTTTGAACCCACTCCCCTGGGACATGTTAGAGCTGTACTTTCCATGCTCTGACTGCTTTTCTTCCTAAATTTTGTGGGTTGCTTGCTTCTCATTCCTTTCCACCACCTTCCCCATACTCTGCCCGGACTCTCCTCTAATAACCCCAGCATATCCTGGCACCATGCTTTCCTCACTAACTGAAATGTCTGCCAGGTGTTTACCATGAATCTTTGGCACATCTGTGTAGATCCCCTTCTCTTTATTTCTACTCAAATAAGCCCCAGGGGACATCTTGTGGTCTGTCTGGTCGCGGGGTCTCCATCATTCTAATCCCACCACCATTTGTCTGGTCCTCCCCACCACAGATATTCACACAACTATCCCTTGTTCTTTATTGTTAACTTGAACCTTCTTTTAATAGCTTCCGCATGGATGAATGAGCTTTTAAAAAGAGAAATGTGTCTTCCTTACATACATTTTTATATGAATTCTTGTTTTATAGTCCCTGAATGGGTTGATTTGTTCAGGAAAACACAATAGAGCACAGATGTTTGGGCCAAGTATGCTTGGTAAATGGTATTCTCTACAGAATGCTTTTAGGCATATGAGTATTCACAACAAAAGATGGGCATGTTTCTATTTTGGAAGGTTTTATTTTTTTCTCAGTCTTGTCAGAAATTGGATTCATAAACTAAATTGGTAGAATATTTATTTAAAAATATCACTAGTAAAATGTATGAGTCTATATATTAAAGCTTATAAAACCACTTTCATAAAAACATTAAACCTTTTAAAGGTTGGTATTGCCAAACTTCCTCAACTAGGTTAGGACCTGTTGGCTCATATTCTGGCCCAGAGAGATATTTATTGTTTTTGTCTTTGAGCCACTGAGAATGGTTGTGGTAAGGATATGTAGGCATAGCATGGTGTGTTGTGGTGTTACTGGGTGGAACCTTTGTCAAATTCCTATTTGGTGGAATTCACGGAAAATAAAAACATTGTCCTTCTGTGAGTTTGCTTTTGAAAAATTTTCCTGGTAACTGTGGTCATAGCAATTACCTGAAACAAAACTGGTAACTGATTTCCTTCTCCCTCCTCAAAGTAAATATAGACTAACAGTATACTCTGAGGATTTTACAATTAGTTAGTATAGTTTTTTTTAATTTCTTAATCTTTCAGTGATTTTGTTTATGAAGGGAAGTCCCACATAGCAGCTGATAATAAAAGAACATTTCGATCAGTACCAATAATCACTCATGTTTTCATGTGAAGAGGTTTTGAATGTCTGAAGCTTTGGACTACCTTTTGCTGGTAATACCTGATATCTATAGGTATATAGATAATAGGTAGATAGATAGATAGATAGATAGATAGATAGATAGATAGATAGCTTCAAATTTCAGTAAACTGATAGAGTTAAATACATTCATTTGATTGTGCTATTTCAGAGAAGTTCAGGATAAGGTCACATCTGAAAAGTGAGCCCTTTTGCATTCTAGAGAAAATGCCAGTTTGGAATTTCCATATTTAAGACACCCCCACCCCCGCCAATAAAATACAGGTTATATGATTCTAAAGTTTTCAGCTAGAACATTTTTCTTTCATGGCAGAAGAAAACTGCAAGTTATTGTAGCTCGTGATGTGTATTTAAGGAGAATGTGGGATAACACATAATTTCAACTTATTTCTAGACTAAATTAATATGATTATATATTATTTCATACCACAAGAGAAAAAATTATTTTCTTGTAAAAGTTGATTTCTCTCCCAAATGAACTGGACAGTTAGTTATTTTGATCAATATTTTCTCTGAAAACCACTACTAGCCAGATATTTTAAGGAAAGAATAAAATCACATTTGTCACCAGTCTTATTTCAAATTAATAATAAGTAGGTAACTTGCAGGATATGTGATATGGTTTCATTACCTGTTGGTTTGAATTTGGGGGGGAGGGGAGAATCAACAGTAATTATCCATCTACACAGCTGACCTAGAAGCGTACAGCCATTAGAACACTCTAGGTTAAGCTGTATAGACAGATCACCACTAAGGACTAACTAAATATAGCTGCCCTCTTGAAGGAAAGAAGCATGTGAATAGGTGAGGATGTTGTCTAAGAAAGACTCAAGAACTAAGATCTTAAATTAATAATGAAGTATGTGCTTTAGAGGGTACATTCAGGTGCCCTCCGCACTAAGGAATATTCAAGAAATTAGTCACCATAAACTTACTCAAGATGAATTGAGGTGCTCTCATTCAAACAGGTAGGAGAGAGAAAGAATTAGAATTAAGAAATGTGCTTTTGCTTACATTCCCTGGTTAGCTTTTGCCAGCTAAACCATCAAGTGAATTGAAAGATGTGCCTCCTGGATGAGGGAAAATTGAAGTCTATAATATTTAATACCAGAGTTCCTAAAATGCTTTGGTTAAAAAAAAAAAAGTGTGGAGAGTCCAGCCCATTGGAATTGGAATCTTAAGCATACTACTTAAGAGGGTGTTTACCAGAAAAAAAGTGAATTGATGAGATACCTACTAGTGGACTATGCCAGACACCTAAGGAGAGGCTCACCTTGCAGAGGAGGCAATGTTCCTGTAGCCAGTATGAGGGGTCACTCCCCAGGAAGTACCCTGTGAACCAGAAGAGACTGACATTAATTTTCTGCATTGTGATCTCTAGAATAAGTTTTTTTTCCCCTCTTTTTTGTCATATCAAAAACCAAATAGATGCTCTGCTAGTAAATCTATCTACATATAAATTATTCAGATAATTAAAAATATGTTCAGTTAAAATAAAACAGTGAAAAACACATTAAATAAAATTACTTGTAGCAAATATTGATGGCTACTATATCATATTATGTAAAGGGTTCATAAAAATAGTAAGCCTCAAGAGTCTCAACAGACATATGTACAAAATGTATAATAACTAATATTTATTGAGAGAATGGAAATGTTGTCAACATTGGGAATAACAGATATAAATGATTATGCGATGCTATTTTCTTCTGGTGAAAAATGAAAGGGATATTCTGGCCCCATTGATTGCAGCACAGAAACGTGATGAATAAAAAATGATATTCTAGACATTAGTCAATTCTTATCAAGAAAAGGTATGTAGTAATCTCCTTTGGCCTACTAATTTTACTTCTAGAAACCTACCTAAAAAGAGAAATAGTAATAAAGGCAAAAAAAAATTATGCACAACCATATTCACTGAATCTCACAGATCTGTGGTCACCCTGGCTCTATCCCTGACTAGTTCCATGGCTTTAGGAGTTACTGCTTTCTGAGTAAGCTTCAGCTTCCTTATCTGTAAAACATGATAAAAAGCTCTACCTCATTCAATTATGAGTATTGAGATGGTATATATCAACTGCTTAGTGCCCGTGCTCAAGAGAGGACAGCAATACAACATCACTAATGCATCTCTACTGTAGGGAAATGACTATTAAGTTAATTCGACAGATCAAATTGATAGAATAGCATGTCCCTATTAATATTGATATTTATAAAGAATAGGAAATAATGCATACAATTATCTTAGAATGTTAATAAAATATATCCAACTGCACAAAGATGGTGATTTCTAATATTTAAATGAAAAGAAAAGGAAGGAGGGAAGGAAGGGCAAATGTAGGAAACTGAGTCTAGAAAAATATCCTGGAAGGAAGTATATCAAAATGTTAGCAAGAGTTGTTTTTGTTCAGATGAAGATTTTTTTTTCTCCTGTATAGTTGAAAATTTATAGAATAGAAGACCCACTTCTAAAATGGCAGTGTGAGTTCTGTAGATCTTCCCCCCATAGAACAACCATGACTGATGAAAATGATAGAGAAGCATTTAAAATCTCTGCAAATATTCCTGGGGGTACTGAACTAATGAAAAATAATATTCAGGAAAATCTATTAAATCTCAATAATACAGTGAGAGTCTGTGGGGCTTGAGCATGACTTGCTCCTTCCCTCCTCTGCCCCAGCTCAATGTGATAGAAGCTTTAGGGTGGGTCAGTGTAGCCAAGAACACACATTCCTTGCTTCCTCTCTCCTTATCCCCTAGGTCTCTGTTGAGGGCAATGGTATCTCAAGTGGGGTAGGACCACAGCACTTCTCATCCCTGTCAGCTTTGTGCTGCAGAGGCTGTATTTTAGGTGAGTAGGGCTAAGAGGATGAGGGGAGGGGGCTTCCTCCACACAGTCCCCTCTCATAGGGTGGAGGCTCTATTCCAGGTATCGCAGGCCAAATATGGAGGCCCCAATTTACCTCACTTAAGCTCAGTGGTATGGCAGAGGTTCCACTCTGGGAGAGTTGACTGGTTGAAAAGTTAAGAAGCCTAGGGCTCCCTGCTTGGCGGGGAGCCTGCTTCTCCCTCTCCCACTCCCCCTGCTTGTGTTCCCTCTCTCACTGTCTCTCTCTCTGTCAAAAAATAAATTAAAAAAAAAAAAAAAAGTTGAGAAGCCTAAATGCCACTGTTCCTGTTGAGTGACCTGCTCATAAGGCAGACTGTAACTCCAGCTCTGGGGTAGAAGCTCGGAGATTCTGCCCAAGGGGGCGAGAGGTAGATCATAATAACAAAGAGCTCCAAAGCTCTCCCTAAGGAAGTGATTTTCTTTAGAATAGACAGTGGGGAAGTTCAGCCTAATGGCACGCTTGTAAACCACGGTGATTTTGGTGGTAAGATCTAAGAGCGGGCTGGTAGCTCCATGAAATCAGCAGACTAACTCCTCAGCAACCTAGTTCACAGAGAGAAGCCGAAGAAAAAGACAACTAAGAAGAGCACTCCTGGGCTCCAGAACAAACCTCAAAGCCTGGCCTCAAAATGTATCACTTCAAAGACATCTGAATGTATTCAGAGCAGACTGCAGAGCAGTTTAGGACCCAGACAATTCTAGAGGGGAGGGGGTGGAGGGATGGGTTAGCCTGTCATGGGTATTAAAGAGGGCACGTTCTGCATGGAGCACTGGGTGTTACACGCAAACAGTGAATCATGGAACACTACACCAAAAACTAATGATTGTAATGTATGGTGATTAACATAACATAATAATAATAAAAAAAGAAAACAATAGGGCAATCAGAGAGCAGTGTGTGGAAGCTAACCGCTGGCTGTGATAACAAAAGATGCAGGTAGCTTAACATAAGTCAGGGAAACAGGGAGGGGCCAACAGAAGAGATTTCATACTGAAGAGGGATACAGATTTCTCTCAACTAGGCCACTAAACAAATAAATGAGCAAACAACTACAGCAATAGGCCTGGCAGCAGGAGTGCCAAGGCTTTTGTATCCAGAGCCATGAAAATATGATTTCTAAAATGTCCAATTTTTAACAAAAATTATGAGAAATGCAAAGAAACTAGAAAGCGAAGCAAAAGAAACTGCCTATAAGAAGGCTCAGATGTCAGACTTAACAGACAAAAATTTCAAAGCAGCTATTACAAACATTCTCAAAACTAAAGGAAATCATGATTGAAGGAAAAAAATATGTCAATGTCTCATCAAATAGAGAATATCAGTAAAGAGATAAGACATTCTAAAAAGAACCAATGGAAATTCAGAGCACGATAGCCAAAATGAAAAATTTACAGGAGGGACTCAATAGTAGATACAAACTGGCAGAAAAAAGAATCAGCAAACTTGAGGACAAATTGGTAGAGATTATGCAATCTGAAGAACAGAGAAAAAAAATGAAGAAAAATGAACACACCCTCAGGAGAATGTAGGATACCACTAAGCTCACTCATGGGCAGGAGTGCCACAATGAGAGGGAACAGAAATGTTAGAGAAAATAATAAAAGGAAACTATCCAAAATCTGATGAAAAACATGAACCTGTATACCTAAAAAACTCAAAGAATTCCCAATAGGATAAACAGAAAGAGATCCACACTCAGACGTATTTTAGAGAAAATAATGAAAGCCAAGGATAAGAGAGAATCTAAAAAGTTAAGAGGAAAACAACCCATCACATGTGACAGAAAAATATCAAGAGATGATTTCTTATTTGCAGGTGAGAAGCAGTAGGATGATACTAAGATTTCTGGAAAAATAAAAATTACAAGAATCTTATATCTGGCAAAACTATTTTTAAAAAAGTGAGGGCAATATAAAGACATTCCAAGACAAACAAAACCTAGAAAAATTATTGCTAGCTGACCTGCCTCACAAGAAATACTAATGGAAGTTCTTCAAGCTAAAAGCAGTGACTCCAGACAGTAAGTAATTCAACCCACATGAAAAAACAGAACTCTAGTAAAGGTAATTATGAATTATCATAGACAGTAAAAATTACATATTTCCTCCACTTTCTTCTTTTAATTGAGCTAAAAAGCAATCACATAAAAATATATATAATTGTTATTGGCTTACAGCACATGGAAACATAATATATTTTAAGATTACAGCAGGAAGAAGGTGGGTAGGAACAAAGGTATGTTAGAGTAAGGAAATGACACCAGATAAACTGGAATCCATAGAAAGAAATGAAGGGATCAAGAAATAGTAAATACGAGAATATAACAAATTATATAAATATATTAGCTCTACTTTCTTGTCTCAGCTTCTTTAGCAGCCATAAAATAACATGAGGGAACAAGTATAAAAATGTATTGTTGGCTTGCAACATATATAGATGGATGTTAATAATAGCACAAAAAGAGGGAGAAGGAAAAGAGCTGCCCAGGGTAACAATTCTATATCTAATTTGAATGAAGTTAGTATAAATATGAAGTAGATTCTAATAGTTCAGGTATATATAGTAAGTCCTAAAGTAATGACTGAGAAATAATTAAAGAAATAGTGAACATACCCTTAAAGTAATTAAATATGACTAAATCTAGGGGTAGGCAAAGCCTTCTTAGACACCAGAAGTATATGCAACAAAAGAAAAAATAGATAAATTGGCCTTCATCAAGATTAAAACCTTTTGTTTTTTAGAGGGTACCATCAACTATGTCAAAAGACAACCCACACAATGCTAAAAAAAATATTGCATTAATAAATGACTTGTATTTAGAATATATGAATAACTCCTACAACTAAATAATAAGACAAATAAGCCAATCAAAAATGGGCAAAGGAATTGAATAGACAACGTCTCCAAAGAAAGTATGCAAATAGCCAATAAGCACATCAAAAGAGGCTCAACATCATGAGCCATCGGGGAAATGCAGGGTACAGGAAAAACCATAATGAGATGCCACTTCATACCTACTAGGATGGATTTGATTAAAAAGTCAGGTAATAATTAGCGATGATGAGGATGTGAAGAAATTAGAACACTCATCCATTGCCATTAAGGATGGAAAATGATGGAAAATAGTCCGGTTCCTCAAAAGGTCAAACACAGAGTTACCATTTCACTCAGCAATTCCACTCTTAGAATTCCACCTCAGAGAAATGCAAACACGTGTCCTCGCAAAAACTTCTATGTGACTATCCTGAGCAGCATTATTCATAATTTTCACGAAGTAGAAACAACCCAAAGTCCATCATCTAATAAATGATAAACAAAATGTGCATATATAGATGTATGTGTGTGTAATATTATTCCATTTATATGAAATGTCCAGAATAGGCAAATCTACCAAGACAGGAAGTAGGTTAATTGTTACCTGGGAAGTAGATTAATGGTTACCAAAGCGAGGAGTCAATGTTAATGCCTATGGGGTTTCCTTTGGGGTATGAAAATGTTCAAAAATTTATTGTGGTGATGGTTGTGCAACTCTGGAGATGCTAAAAATTATTGGACTGTATACTTTAAATGGGTGAACAGTATGGTATGTGAATTACATATCAATCAAGCTGTTATATTTAAACAAACACATAAAGTATATTGAATAAATACAGCCCTTGTAACAAAATGTACACCAATGCACAAATACACAGTACACTTTTCTCTGCAGATATACACTATTTCAAAATGTTCTTTTAATGTTTAATACAATAATTCTATGAGAATATTAAACAGACAAATAATAAAGATTTTTATAATGATAAATTGAATATAGTCAGGTAGCAAAGTATGAAGAGACCTTAAGAATGAGGAGGAAGTGCTGAGATCTAGGTTTTGCCATGTTTGGGGAAATATTGTTCTGGGAACGATAAAACTTGATAGAATCCTTAATGGATGAGGTATTTTATTAAGTAACAAACCTCCCATGGATAAACATGTTTTGCTTAGAAGGGCCCTTTTTCTTAAGGAGCTGCTATTTTGCCAGGCACTGGTCAAGGTGGTTTACATACATTATCATTAATTCTCACACAACAAATTCTACAAATGAGAATATGAGAGCTTTGTAAAAAGGTAACTTTGCCAACTTTCACACAGCTAGGATGTGGTGTAATAAGGACAGGAGTGCTCATTACGTCATTCTGTGTTGATTATTGTGATTTAAAACTCTGTGTGATACTTCAAATTTTACTAAAATGCTTTTCTGCACATCACTCGATGCAAAATGAAGAGGGGAGAATTGAAATTTGAGAAGTCATTAATTCATGAATAAATCCTAAAGGTCCCAAGGAAAATTTCCAAGGTTCTTCAAATATTAAGCCTTAAAAATGTAGCACCTGAGGTCCCATTAACAACTTTTCCAAGTGAAAGTAATGCATTTTTTAGTTCTTCTTGGATAGGTATCATTAAAAATTTTTATTGCTCATTCAATTCTTTAAAAAAAAATGATTTCTTGAGGCCAGTCAATGGAAAAATCTTGGTCATATTTACAAAAAATCTTAAGGGATTGCTTCTCTCTCAGACTGGAATATATACCACATCAAGTAGTTTCTCAGCTCAAAACATTATAACAATGTTCCTTATGTAAATGAAATATCTTGATGGAAATATATAATGTACTCCAACACTGCACTAACCCTTATGCTCTAGGTTAGATATTAAAGGAAGAAAAACATCAGGCTGATGAAGATTTTTTTTTTTTCTACTGAAGAAAGAGCTGCTTTGAATTTTATTACCTTAAGGATGATAATTTTTTTAAAAAAAGAAAAAAATATATATATACTAGCCATACACACACACACAAGCAATAAATAAATGTTTCTTCATTTGCTGTATGTCCTTAAGACAATTCCAGGTACTTTACATGGTTGTATTTTTTTAATTTTTACCAGTTATGCTTGTTTTACTGCTAAGATGGTCCATGGGAGCTCTTC